>NC_092246.1:8720000-8727500 GCF_036320965.1 Panulirus ornatus | reverse complement strand
AAAGATAAAAAGGACATCTTTTAGGTGTATTTAAAGATAGAAAGGACATTTAATAAGTGTATTTAAAGATAGAAAGGACATTTATTAAGTGTATTTAAAGATGAAAAGGACATTTAATAAGTGTATTTAAAGATGAAAAGGACATTTAATAAGTGTATTTAAAGACAGAAAGGACATTCAATACGTGTATTTAAAGATAAAAAGGACATTCAATACGTGTATTTAAAGATAAAAAGGACATTCAATACGTGTATTTAAAGATAAAAAGGACATTCAATACGTGTATTTAAAGATAAAAAGGACATTCAATACGTGTATTTAAAAATAAAAAGGACATTCAATACGTGTATTTAAAGATAAAAAGGACATTCAATACGTGTATTTAAAGATAAAAAGGACATTCAATACGTGTATTTAAAAATAAAAAGGACATTCAATACGTGTATTTAAAGATAAAAAGGACATTCAATACGTGTATTTAAAGATAAAAAGGACACTTAATAAGTGTATTTAAAGATAAAAAGGATATTTAATAAGCGTATTTAAAGATAAAAAGGATATTTATTAAGTGTATTTAAAGATAAAAAGGATATTTGATAAGCGTATTTAAAGATAAAAAGGATATTTATTAAGTGTATTTAAAGATAAAAAGGACACTTAAGTGTATTTAAGGATAAAAAGGATATTTATTAAGTGTATTTAAGGATAGAAAGGACATTTAAGTGTATTTAAGGATAGAAAGGACATTCAATACGTGTATTTAAAGATAAAAAGGACACTTAATAAGTGTATTTAAAGATAAAAAGGACATTTAAGTGTATTTAAGGATAGAAAGGGCATTTATTTAGGGTGTCTGTTTTCGATATAGAAAGGGCAATTGTTGAGGGTGTCCGGTTAAATATAGAGAGGGGGAATGTAATCAGGGTTGGGGGGGGTCGTCGTTGTAAACGTACACAGGGCACTCATTAAGCGTGTCTCTTTAATGATGGAAAAGGGCAGTTGGGCAGAGAGGGAGGGAGTGGAGGGGGAGTTGAGTGGAGGGAGTGAGTGGAGGGAGGGGACTAGAGGCAGACGAGCCACGGGGAGCTAGGGAGCGTAAGTCACATCCGGTAAGCAGGAGTGAGGCAGAGGTGGAAATAGAGAGAGAGAGAGAGAGAGAGAGAGAGAGAGGGAGGGAGGTGGTGGTAGAGAGAGAGAGAGAGGTGAGAGCCAGGAGGCCACGTGCGTGTGGGAGCGTCACTCGCCCGGCGACCGCCGTCAGGAGCGGCTGCGTCAGCCAGCTCCCGTGAGTAACACACGCGCCTTCCTCCTCCCTCCCACCCAACGTCTGTGTCTACCGCCTCCGCCGGGTCAGTGATACGTCTCTCCTTCCCTCCCCTCCTTCTCTATCTCTCTCTCTTTATCTCTCTCTGTCCCTCAGTCTCTGTCTCTTTCTCTCTCTCTATTTCTCTCTGTCTTCCTATCTTCCTTTCTCTCTCTATTTCCCTCTCTTGTCTCCTTCTCTCTCCGCGTCTGGGGCCATATACCTGTACTGTGACTGTGGTATGGTCGCCTCTCTCTCTCTCTCTCTCTCTCTCTCTCTCTCTCTCTCTCTCTCTCTCTCTCTCTCTCTCTCTCTCTCTCTCTCTCCACCACGAGTCTGTGCCGTGTCTGTGGTAGCCGTCCCTCTTCTTCATACACACCCTCCACCCCTCTCGTCTGTGCCACGCTTGTACTTCGAAAAAGGAGAAGATCGTGTCTGTGACAACTTCACCCGGTCCTTCTTCTTCTTCGTCTTCTTCTTCGTCTTCTTCTTCTTCTTCTTCTTCTTCTTCTTCTTCTTCTTCTTCTTGCCTGCCTTCCTCCCTCCTCCTCCTCCTCCTCCTCCTCCTCCGTACCAAAACAACCACCACCGCCCCTCACCCTCGCCTCACCTCACCCTCACCACCCGTGTCTCAGTGCCTCAGTGTCTGTCTCGAGTCCTGTCCCTCCTTTTTTTGTCGAAACCCGGACGTGTCTATGTGACGTACGCGCCCGTGTACCCGCGCGCGCGCGTGTGTGTCTATCTCTCTGTGTGTGTTTGCGTGTCTCTGTGAGAGAGGACACAGGTTCGAGACTTCGGAGAGGAGAGGGGGGTGGTCTTCGTCGTCGGTCTTCCATATACTCCTCGGACCTCCCTCTCTCTGCCAAGAGCTCTGATGAAGACCAGTTCTGTGCGTCAAAGGATCATTCTCGTATCGGTCAAAGATGCTAGTGTGTGTGTGTGTCTGTGTAGAAAGCCATTATATATATATATATATATATATATATATATATATATATATATATATATATATATACACGTAGTCGCGCGTCATCCTTCACGTAGGAGTAACACGCGTGTATGTCGATGGTCAGTCACGTGTGTTGAATGCTAAGAAAAGGGATTCGTTTTAGGCCAATGCACGTGATCCAGGGTTCGACACCCGGAGAGAGAGACGCGTTGCCTTCGTCCTCAACCCTGCTGTCTGTGAGCCAGGTAAGTCTGCTCCCTTGTTGTGTGGGGGATAGATAGATAGATAGATAAAGGGGAGGGTGGGAGGGCACGACTGATTGGAGAGAGAGAGAGGAGGAGGAGGGGGTTTGTTTTGTGGTGTTTCTCTGTACCTCCGTGTGTGTGGTTGTGCTTGTGTTTCGTGGTGGTTCTCTGTACCTCCGTGTGTGTGGTTGTGCTTGTGTTTCGTGGTGGTTTCTCTGTACCTCCGTGTGTGTGCTTGTGCTTGTGTTTCGTGGTGGTTCTCTGTACCTCCGTGTGTGGTTGTGCTTGTGTTTCGTGGTGGTTCTCTGTACCTCCGTCTGTGGGGTTGTGCTTGTGTTTCGTGGTGGTTCTCTGTACCTCCGTGTGTGTGGTTGTGCTTGTGTTTCGTGGTGGTTTCTCTGTACCTCCGTGTGTGTGCTTGTGCTTGTGTTTCGTGGTGGTTCTCTGTACCTCCGTGTGTGGTTGTGCTTGTGTTTCGTGGTGGTTCTCTGTACCTCCGTCTGTGGGGTTGTGCTTGTGTTTCGTGGTGGTTCTCTGTACCTCCGTGTGTGTGGTTGTGCTTGTGTTTCGTGGTGGTTCTCTGTACCTCCGTGTGTGGGGTTGTGCTTGTGTTTCGTGGTGGTTCTCTGTACCTCCGTGTGTGTGGTTGTGCTTGTGTTTCGTGGTGGTTCTCTGTACCTCCGTGTGTGTGGTTGTGCTTGTGTTTCGTGGTGGTTCTCTGTACCTCCGTGTGTGTGGTTGTGCTTGTGTTTCGTGGTGGTTCTCTGTACCACCGTGTGTGTGGTTGTGCTTGTGTTTCACATGAATATGGTCTGCTGCCCCCACCTTTTTTTCAAGGCGACGGTACGATCCTCGAGTACGATGGTACGATCCTTGAGCACGACGGTACGACCCTTGAACACGACCTTTCACTTCGGGTTAAGGGACCGTACCGTCGTGTTCAAGGATCGTACCGCCGTGCTCAAGGATCGTACCGTCGCGCTCAAAGACCGTACCGTCGTGCTCAAGGATCGTGCCGTCGTGCTCAAGGATCGTGCCGTCGTGCTCAAGGATCGTACCGTCATGCTCAAGGACCGTACCGTCCTGCTCAAGGACCGTACCGTCGTGCTCAAGGATCGTATCGTCGTATTCAAGGATCGTACCGTCGTGCTCAAGGACCGTACCGTCGTGCTCAAGGATCGTACCGTCGTGCTCAAGGACCGTACCGTCGTGCTCAAGGATCGTACCGTCGTGCTCAAGGACCGTACCGTCGTGCTCAAGGACCGTACCGTCGTGCTCAAGGATCGTACCGTCGTGCTCAAGGACCGTACCGTCGTGCTCAAGGATCGTATCGTCGTATTCAAGGATCGTACCGTCGTGCTCAAGGGTCGTACCGTCGTGCTCATATATCGTACCGTTGTGCTCAAGGACCGTACCGTCGTGCTCAAGGACCGTACCGTCGTGCTCAAGGGTCGTACCGTCGTGCTCATATATTGTACCATCGTGCTCAAGGATCGTACCGTCGTGCTCAAGGACCGTACCGTCGTGCTCAAGGGTCGTACCGTCGTGCTCATATATTGTACCATCGTGCTCAAGGATCGTACCGTCGTGCTCAAGGACCGTACCGTCGTGCTCAAAGACCGTACCGTTGTGCTCAAGAACCGTACCGTTGTGCTCAAGGACCGTACCGTTGTGCTCAAGGATCGTACCTTCCTGCTCATATATCGTACCGTCCTGCTCATATATCGTACCTTCCTGCTCATATATCGTACCGTCCTGCTCATATATCGTAACATCCTGCTCATATATCGTACCGTCCTGCTCATATATCGTACCGTCCTGCTCAGAATGTATGTGTTGGTGTACCCCCGTGTGTTTGTTTGGCTAACGAAGCAACCTGGTGTTTACCGTACACGCATTCCTGTGTTTGTTTCCCTTTCCCTTCCTTCCCCACATCCGGCAATAGTTTTCCTTAATGACAACAAAAGAGACATGTCTTTGTATTTAGTTCAGTTTTGATTCACTTCGCTCTGCTGATACACTCTTTATCGTTCTGCGTGTCCAGTAAGATTCGATAATGATGACTTTTTGCCCCCTTTTTTTTTATTATTCTACGACGTTAATCACCACGTAACAGCCTAATTGGCCTCGTTTGATTGTTATCGCCACGTATGATCCTCGCCGTGTCAGACATGACGTAATTTTCTTAAGTTCCTCGTTTACGTTGACGTGGTACCCGATCCCTTACGAGTTACGTCCGCTGTGTTTTCTGTTGCTCTCTCTCTCTCTCTCTCTCTCTCTCTCTCTCTCTCTCTCTCTCTCTCTCTCTCTCTCTCTCTCTGTATCTATCTATCTATCTATCTATATATATATATATATATATATATATATATATATATATATATATATATATATATATATATATATATCATACTATTCGCCATTTCCCACGTTAGCGAGGTAGCGTTAAGAACAGAGGACTGGACCTTTGAGGGAATATCCTCACCTGGCCCCCTTCTGTGTTCCTTCTTTTTTGGGGGGAAAAAAAAGAGGGGGGAGAGAAAGAATACTTCACACGTATTCCCTGCGTGTCGTAGAAGGCGACTAAAAGGGGAGGGAGCGGGTGGCTGGAAATCCTCCCCTCTCGTTTTTTTTTTTAATTTTCCAAAAGAAGGAACAGAGAACAGAGAAGGGGGACAGGTGAGGACATTCCCTCCAAGGCCCAGTCCTCTGTTCTTAACGCTACCTCGCTATCGCGGGAAATGGCGAACAGTATGAAAGAAAAGAAAGATATATATATATATATATATATATATATATATATATATATATATATATATATATATATATATATATATACATATATATATATATATATTCCTATGAGTCCACGGAGAAAATGAAACACGAAAAGTTCCCAAGTGCACTTTCGTGTAATAATCACATCATCAGGGGAGACACGAGAGAAATATATATATATATATTGTTTGCATGTGAAGATGTGAGAATAAATGTTTATTTGTAGGTACCCATTTTTTGTGTACTTTACGAGGGGGGGGGGGAGTTCCACACTCATGGGAAGGTTAAAGGGGGGGGCGGCCACCCCCCCCCCCCCCTTCATCCTTTTGACCTTTCTCTACTCTGACAATCTTTTTTTTCTCTCAATTTTTTCGTCTACCTTACGTATGCAGTCGGCATCCATGGTTTAATTAGTTTGAAGACACTGAGAAAAGAACCTCGCTCTCTTTTTTCTTTTTTTTCTATTTTTTTACATATTTCCCAATACATCTCTTGCTTAATTTGGTGTGTGTGTGTGTGTGTGTGTGTGTGTGTGTGTGTGTCTGTGTGTGTGTGTGTGTGTGTGTGTGTGTGTGTCATTATCATGCCTGTATATGGGATTACCCTGCTCAATACAGCTATGTATTGAACACTTCTGTACTCTTTGACTATGCACCGTTGCACTGTGCACTGTTCTTTTGTGCACTGTTGCACTGTGTAGTTGTGCTGTGCACTGCTCTGTTTGCACTGTGTACTGTTGTACTGTGCATTGTTGCACTGTGTACTGTTGTACTGTGCACTGCTCTACTGTGCACTGTTGTACTGTGCACTGCTCTGTTGTGCGCTGTTGTACTGTGCACTGCTCTGTTGTGCATTGTTGCACTGTGTACTCTTCTACTTTGCACTGTGCATGGTCCAGTGGGCCACCTGTTGCACTGTGCACTGCTCTACTGTTCATTGGTCTACTGTGCACTGTGCATGGCCCATTGAGCCACCTGTTGCACTGTGTACCGCTCTACTGTTCAGTGGTGTGCTGTGCACTGTGCATGGTCCAGTGGGCCACCTGTTGCACTGTGCACCGCTCTACTGTTCACTGGTTACTGTGCACTGTGCATGGCCCAGTGGGCCACCTGTTGCACTGTGCACCACTCTACTGTTCAGTGGTCTACTGTGCACTGTGCATGGCCCAGTGGGCCACCTGTTGCACTGTGCACCACTCTACTTCTCAGTGGTCTACTGTGCACTGTGCATGGTCCAGTGGGCCACCTGTTGCACTGTGCACTGTGCATGGCCCAGTGGGCCACCTGTTGCACTGTGCACCACTCTACTGTTCAGTGGTCTACTGTGCACTGTGCATGGTCCAGTGGGCCACCTGTTGCACTGTGCACCGCTCTACTGTTCAGTGGTCTACTGTGCACTGTGCATGGCCCAATGGGCCACCTGTTGCACTGTGCACCGCTCTACTGTTCAGTGGTCTACTGTGCACTGTGCATGGCCCAGTGGGCCACCTGTTGCGGTGTGTGTTGTGGGCAAAACCTCTGCTTGTGTGGCGAATGAAGTGTGTGTGTGTGTGTGTGTGTCTACCCACCTCGCCTCCATGTTTTTTCATCTTTCTTTTTTCATCATTTTTACGAAGGAGTTGTTTCGTCATCTTAAGGATTAGGTTTCGTGGGTGTTTCACTACCTCTCAAGGACAAGTTTCAATTGGCGTGCGTTATTGGCGGCGAATGGCTTGGGTAGATGATCTCATGCTGTTTCAGAGAACGACGGAGGGATGTTTGGTGCCACAAATTGCCACATGGCAAGTTTCAAAGTGTGTGTGTGTGTGTGTGTGTACGTCTTGCATTATGGCAACTTGTAAAGATGGCTTCTGCCATCTGATTAATTTTTCAAGATTTTTTTTTTCCCCGTTTTTTTTGCCGTATTTCACGTTTCACTAAGGGTGTTGCATGGCATGTTGCTGCCCTATGGCATGTTTCAGGTGGTCATTCTGCATGGCAAGTTTCAGGGAGGTCATTCCGCATGGCAAGTTTCAGGGAGGTCATTCTGCATGGCAAGTTTCAGGGGGTCATTCTGCATGGCAAGTTTCAGGGGGTCATTCTGCATGGCAAGTTTCAGTGGGGTCATTCTGCATGGCAAGTTTCAGGGGGCCATTCTGCATGGCAAGTTTCAGGGGGGTCATTCTGCATGACAAGTTTCAGGGAGGTCATTCTGCATGACAAGTTTCAGGGGGCCATTCTGCATGG
>NC_092246.1:8700000-8715000 GCF_036320965.1 Panulirus ornatus | reverse complement strand
AGGTATGATTAACTTGATTACCCTAATGATGCTTATCACTGCATTATAATTGATCTTGTGGCGTTTATCACTTAAGTATGATTAACCCGGTAGTGCCCATCACTGGAGCACAATTAACCCGGTAGTGCCCATCACTGGAGCACAATTAACCAGGTAGTGCCCATCACTGGAGCACAATTAACCCGGTGGTGCCCATCACTGGAGCACAATTAACCAGGTAGTGCCCATCACCGGAGCACAATTAACCCGGTAGTGCCCATCACCGGAGCACAATTAACCCGGTAGTGCCCATCACTGGAGCACAATTAACCCGGTAGTGCCCATCACTGGAGCACAATTAACCAGGTAGTGCCCATCACCGGAGCACAATTAACCCGGTAGTGCCCATCACTGGAGCACAATTAACCAGGTAGTGCCCATCACCGGAGCACAATTAACCCGGTAGTGCCCATCACCGGAGCACAATTAACCAGGTAGTGCCCATCACCGGAGCACAATTAACCCGGTAGTGCCCATCACTGGAGCACAATTAACCCGGTAGTGCCCATCACTGGAGAACAATTAACCCGGTAGTGCCCATCACCGGAGCACAATTAACCAGGTGGTGCCCATCACTGGCGCACAATTAACCTGGTAGTGCCCATCACTGGAGCACAATTAACCTGGTAGTGCCCATCACTGGCGCACAATTAACCCGGTAGTGCCCATCACTGGAGCACAATTAACCAGGTAGTGCCCATCACTGGAGCACAATTAACCAGGTAGTGCCCATCACCGGAGCACAATTAACCAGGTAGTGCCCATCACTGGAGCACAATTAACCTGGTAGTGCCCATCACTGGAGCACAATTAACCAGGTAGTGCCCATCACTGGAGCACAATTAACCAGGTAGTGCCCATCACTTGAGCACAATTAACCAGGTAGTGCCCATCACTGGAGCACAATTAACCAGGTAGTGCCCATCACTGGCGCACAATTAACCTGGTAGTGCCCATCACTGGAGCACAATTAACCTGGTAGTGCCCATCACTGGCGCACAATTAACCCGGTAGTGCCCATCACTGGAGCACAATTAACCAGGTAGTGCCCATCACTGGAGCACAATTAACCAGGTAGTGCCCATCACCGGAGCACAATTAACCAGGTAGTGCCCATCACTGGAGCACAATTAACCTGGTAGTGCCCATCACTGGAGCACAATTAACCAGGTAGTGCCCATCACTGGAGCACAATTAACCAGGTAGTGCCCATCACTGGAGCACAATTAACCAGGTAGTGCCCATCAAGATGATTTTTTGTGTCAATATATACGTGTGTAATTAGGAAGATAATTTTGTGTTAATATATATATATATATATATATATATATATATATATATATATATATATATATATATATATATATATATATATATATATATTAGGTATATAATTATCAAGATGCCTTTGAAGATCTGTGAAGTAATTCATTTACTGGTTATCACCACGATATTATGATAATTGATAATACAAGTGGAATTATCCGAGAAGTGATTACCTCTGAGGATGTGTTATTAACTTTTAGAAGTTTTAATCTGAGGGTGTGTAATTAACTTGCTGGACCCCCCCCCCCCCCTCCTAACCCGAGGGTGTAATTAACCCGATGTTTATCTCGAAGTAATTAACTTGGCGTTATCATGAGGGTGTAATTAGCCGGTTTGGTCAATCATTTTCAATAGGACAGCCTGCTTTTTAGCTTCGACCAGTGACGTCGTCAGCTGACGTTGTCAGCTGTCAGTCCGTCCGTTGTCAGCAGCTGCTGTCTAGTCCGTTCGTTGTCACCAGCTGCCGTCGGTCAATACGTTGTCAGCCCGTGCTGTTAGTCAGTCTGTTGTCAGCCGCAGCTGTCAGTCAGTCCGTTGTCAGACGCAGCTGTCAGCCAGTACGTTGTCAGACGCAGCTGTCAGTCAATCCGTTGTCAGCCCGTGCTGTTAGTCTGTCCGTTGTCAGCCGCAGCTGTCAGTCAGTCCGTTGTCAGCCCGTGCTGTTAGTCTGTCCGTTGTCAGCCGCAGCTGTCAGTCAGTCCATTGTCAGCCCGTGCTGTTAGTCTGTTGTCAGCCGCAGCTGTCTAGTCAGTCCGATGTCAGCCGCAGCTGTCAGTCAGTCCACTGTCAGCCGCAGCTGTCAGTCAGTCCATTGTCAGCCGCAGCTGTCTAGTCCGTCCGTTGTCAGCCGCAGCTGTCTAGTCCGTCCGTTGTCAGCCGCAGCTGTCTAGTCCGTCCGTTGTCAGCCGCAGCTGTCTAGTCCGTCCGTTGTCACCCCGTGCTGTTAGTCTGTTGTCAGCCGCAGCTGTCTAGTCAGTCCGTTGTCAGCCGCAGCTGTCTAGTCAGTCCATTGTCAGCCGCAGCTGTCTAGTCAGTCCGTTGTCAGCCTGCAGACGTTACTCCGTTGTTCATTCATGCCCGTACAGTCGAATCACCTGAGCCCTACAGGAGGTAGTAACGAGTCTAGTTCGGTAATTAGCCCCAGTGTCAGAGCGCCAGCCTCCTGCTGCTCCACTCTCGGCAATTAACCCCCGCCAACGAGTACCAGCGACCTCGCTAGATCAACCTCGGTTAATTAACGAGGGTTTGTTCACACGCCATCTCTTCCACACACCCCTCCTCCTCCTCCTCCTCCTCCTCCACCTCCTCCTCCTCCTAATTAACCCCAGCACAGGAGTTGCCAGTAATTAACCCGCTAAATCAACCTCGGTTAATTAACGAGGGGGTGTTCACACGCCATCTCCACTTCCTCCTCCTCCTAATTAACCCCAGCACAGGGGTTGCCGGTAATTAACCCGCTGCAACAAGCCACCACCAGCCAGCGACGGAATTAACCACACAACCCCTCCCCCCCTCGACCCTCAACCCTCCAGCGAGAGGTGGGCAACGGAGTCCTCTTTTCTTTCGTGTTAGCGGGTGAGTCCGGCGAGAGTGAGCTAACGAGTCGACTCTCTCTCTCTCTCTCTCTCTCTCTCTCTCTCTCTCTCTCTCTCTCTCTCTCTCTCTCTCTCTCTCTCTCTCTCTCTCAAAAGAAAAAAGAGAAAAAAAGAAAAGAAAACTGGGTGTTGGGTGACGTCCAGCAGCGCTACGGAAAGTGGTGGGGTCATGTGGTTTACCTTACGGGTGCTGGCTGGCTGGCCCGTGGTAGCTCCTCCCTCACCATCACCACCTTCCAGAACCCCTCCCTCACCACCACCACCTTCCAGAACCCCTCCCTCACCATCACCACCTTCCAGAACCCCTCCCTCACCACTACCACCTTCCAGACCCCTCCTCTCACACCCGTCTGTCCTCTCCTCTCGTGCGTCTGTCTTCTCCTCTCGTGCGTCTGTCTTCTCCTCTCGTGCGTCTGTCTTCTCCTCTCGTGCGTCTGTCTTCTCCTCTCGTGCGTCTGTCTTCTCCTCTCGTGCGTCTGTCTTCTCCTCTCGTGCGTCTGTCTTCTCCTCTCGTGCGTCTGTCTTCTCCTCTCGTGCGTCTGTCTTCTCCTCTCGTGCGTCTGTCTTCTCCTCTCGTGCGTCTGTCTTCTCCTCTCGTGCGTCTGTCTTCTCCTCTCGTGCGTCTGTCTTCTCCTCTCGTGCGTCTGTCTTCTCCTCTCGTGCGTCTGTCTTCTCCTCTCGTGCGTCTGTCTTCTCCTCTCGTGCGTCTGTCTTCTCCTCTCGTGCGTCTGTCTTCTCCTCTCGTGCGTCTGTCTTCTCCTCTCGTGCGTCTGTCTTCTCCTCTCGTGCGTCTGTCCTCTCCTCTCGTGTGTCTGTCTTCTCCTCTCGTGCGTCTGTCTTCTCCTCTCGTGCGTCTGTCTTCTCCTCTCGTGCGTCTGTCTTCTCCTCTCGTGCGTCTGTCTTCTCCTCTCGTGCGTCTGTCTTCTCCTCTCGTGTGTCTGTCTTCTCCTCTCGTGCGTCTGTCTTCTCCTCTCGTGCGTCTGTCTTCTCCTCTCGTGCGTCTGTCTTCTCCTCTCACGCGTCTGTACTCTCCTCTCACACAACTGTCCCCTCCTCTCACACAACTGTCCCCTCCTCTCACACATCTGTCCCCTCCTCTCACCCGTCTGTCCCCTCCTCTCACACAACTGTCCCCTCCTCTCACACCCGTCTGTCCTCTCCTCTCGTGTGTCTGTCTTCTCCTCTCATGCGACTGTCTTCTCCTCTCGTGCGTCTGTCTTCTCCTCTCGTGCGTCTGTCTTCTCCTCTCGTGCGTCTGTCTTCTCCTCTCGTGCGTCTGTCTTCTCCTCTCGTGCGTCTGTCTTCTCCTCTCGTGCGTCTGTCTTCTCCTCTCGTGCGTCTGTCTTCTCCTCTCGTGCGTCTGTCTTCTCCTCTCGTGCGTCTGTCTTCTCCTCTCGTGCGTCTGTCTTCTCCTCTCGTGCGTCTGTCTTCTCCTCTCGTGCGTCTGTCTTCTCCTCTCGTGCGTCTGTCTTCTCCTCTCGTGCGTCTGTCTTCTCCTCTCGTGCGTCTGTCTTCTCCTCTCGTGCGTCTGTCTTCTCCTCTCGTGCGTCTGTCTTCTCCTCTCGTGCGTCTGTCTTCTCCTCTCGTGCGTCTGTCTTCTCCTCTCGTGCGTCTGTCTTCTCCTCTCGTGCGTCTGTCTTCTCCTCTCGTGCGTCTGTCTTCTCCTCTCGTGCGTCTGTCTTCTCCTCTCGTGCGTCTGTCTTCTCCTCTCGTGCGTCTGTCTTCTCCTCTCGTGCGTCTGTCTTCTCCTCTCGTGCGTCTGTCTTCTCCTCTCGTGCGTCTGTCTTCTCCTCTCGTGCGTCTGTCTTCTCCTCTCGTGCGTCTGTCTTCTCCTCTCGTGCGTCTGTCTTCTCCTCTCGTGCGTCTGTCTTCTCCTCTCGTGCGTCTGTCTTCTCCTCTCGTGCGTCTGTCTTCTCCTCTCGTGCGTCTGTCTTCTCCTCTCGTGCGTCTGTCTTCTCCTCTCGTGCGTCTGTCTTCTCCTCTCGTGCGTCTGTCTTCTCCTCTCGTGCGTCTGTCTTCTCCTCTCGTGCGTCTGTCTTCTCCTCTCGTGCGTCTGTCTTCTCCTCTCGTGCGTCTGTCTTCTCCTCTCGTGCGTCTGTCTTCTCCTCTCGTGCGTCTGTCTTCTCCTCTCGTGCGTCTGTCTTCTCCTCTCGTGCGTCTGTCTTCTCCTCTCGTGCGTCTGTCTTCTCCTCTCGTGCGTCTGTCTTCTCCTCTCGTGCGTCTGTCTTCTCCTCTCGTGCGTCTGTCTTCTCCTCTCGTGCGTCTGTCTTCTCCTCTCGTGCGTCTGTCTTCTCCTCTCGTGCGTCTGTCTTCTCCTCTCGTGCGTCTGTCTTCTCCTCTCGTGCGTCTGTCTTCTCCTCTCGTGCGTCTGTCTTCTCCTCTCGTGCGTCTGTCTTCTCCTCTCGTGCGTCTGTCTTCTCCTCTCGTGCGTCTGTCTTCTCCTCTCGTGCGTCTGTCTTCTCCTCTCGTGCGTCTGTCTTCTCCTCTCGTGCGTCTGTCTTCTCCTCTCGTGCGTCTGTCTTCTCCTCTCGTGCGTCTGTCTTCTCCTCTCGTGCGTCTGTCTTCTCCTCTCGTGCGTCTGTCTTCTCCTCTCGTGCGTCTGTCTTCTCCTCTCGTGCGTCTGTCTTCTCCTCTCGTGCGTCTGTCTTCTCCTCTCGTGCGTCTGTCTTCTCCTCTCGTGCGTCTGTCTTCTCCTCTCGTGCGTCTGTCTTCTCCTCTCGTGCGTCTGTCTTCTCCTCTCGTGCGTCTGTCTTCTCCTCTCGTGCGTCTGTCTTCTCCTCTCGTGCGTCTGTCTTCTCCTCTCGTGCGTCTGTCTTCTCCTCTCGTGCGTCTGTCTTCTCCTCTCGTGCGTCTGTCTTCTCCTCTCGTGCGTCTGTCTTCTCCTCTCGTGCGTCTGTCTTCTCCTCTCGTGCGTCTGTCTTCTCCTCTCGTGCGTCTGTCTTCTCCTCTCGTGCGTCTGTCTTCTCCTCTCGTGCGTCTGTCTTCTCCTCTCGTGCGTCTGTCTTCTCCTCTCGTGCGTCTGTCTTCTCCTCTCGTGCGTCTGTCTTCTCCTCTCGTGCGTCTGTCTTCTCCTCTCGTGCGTCTGTCTTCTCCTCTCGTGCGTCTGTCTTCTCCTCTCGTGCGTCTGTCTTCTCCTCTCGTGCGTCTGTCTTCTCCTCTCGTGCGTCTGTCTTCTCCTCTCGTGCGTCTGTCTTCTCCTCTCGTGCGTCTGTCTTCTCCTCTCGTGCGTCTGTCTTCTCCTCTCGTGCGTCTGTCTTCTCCTCTCGTGCGTCTGTCTTCTCCTCTCGTGCGTCTGTCTTCTCCTCTCGTGCGTCTGTCTTCTCCTCTCGTGCGTCTGTCTTCTCCTCTCGTGCGTCTGTCTTCTCCTCTCGTGCGTCTGTCTTTTTTGGTCGTTGGCTGCTGGGCTACAGACGAGGTACTTGGCCAATGTGAGCTGGAGAGACACAGCCACAAGCAGGTACCTTTCTGTCGTTGAGCTGTGAGGAGTAAACACAAGCAGGTACTTGGCCAATGTGAGCTGGAGAGACACAGCCACAAGCAGGTACCTAGTCCGTGTGAACTGGAGAGAGATAAACACAAGCAGGTACCTGGTCAGTGTGAGCCTGAGAGAGATAAACACGAGCAGGTACCTGGTCAGTGTGAGCTGAGAGAGACAAACACGAGCAGGTACCTGGTCAGTGTGAGCCTGAGAGAGATAAACACAAGCAGGTACCTGGTCAGTGTGAGCTGGAGAGAGATAAACACAAGCAGGTACCTGGTCAGTGTGAGCCTGAGAGAGACAAACACGAGCAGGTACCTGGTCCGTGTGAGGGGGCGCGGGAGGGAGTCACACCGTCAACAGAACGGTGTTGGTGGGCGGCCAAGGACTGAAGCTAGGAAGTGCAGCTCTGGGGTCATGACAGAGCTAAGGACGGGAAAGCCCTTAGGGAAGGGAAGTGCCATTTACGCCTTAAGGGACGTGTGTGTGTGTGCGTGAGAGAGAGAGAGAGAGAGAGAGAGAGAGAGAGAGAGAGAGAGAGAGAGAGAGGCTTAGATCTCGACGAAATGAAGAGAAATTAGAGTTTTGGAGGGAGAGATAAACTTTGGAGGCGCTAGGGTGAGGCGGGAAGGAGGTTGGAGGGAAGGGAGGCTGGTGGTGAGTGAGGAAGATGGGAAAGGAGGTGATTGGATACGAGATGTAAGTTAGAAAGAATAGGAGGATTGGAAGACTTAAGAGAGAGGTTCAAGTGATTGAATTTGGGAGAGTTTGGGGAAATGGGACAGATTTAGTTGATGGGATTTGGGGACTGAGACAGCTTAAGGTTAACGTGGAACTTGGGGAATGAGAGAGAGGTTACGGTGGTGGGACTTGGGGAAGGAGACAGGTTAAGGTCGACCCACAGGACGCTGTAACCTGAGATTTACTCCACTACAGACATCTCGGGGGTAGAAGATGTTAAGGCTGAGGTGGGGTTTTTTTTTACGAAGACTTTTAAATTGAATTTTTTTTTTCTTCTTCTCTTTTAAAGATTGAAGTCAAATACGTTGCTGGTCATTGGTATAGATTTTCCACGGAATATAAGCCTTATATTTTGATGTTACATAATCGGTCAATTTTTTCTTATTCTTTAAAAAGCTGATTTTCCAAAGATAAGCGGGTTCTATTCTTCGAGTGAGAGGGGAGGGGCATAGAAAACGGAAGCTTAAGGGGGTGTTGGCCCGAAAATTTGACTTGTGTGTGACCGTCCGTCTCCCCTTTTTGTACGTCGTGTACCCTAGCGACACAGAGGACCTTGGTCACCACCACAGCACCTCAGGCGCTGCGGGGGGCGTCGTCGTCTCTTCAGCAGCACCTGTAGCAGCAGCAGCTCCCCCTCCTCGGAGAACCACCTCTCCACCTCATACGATACCCGGGTCTGCTGTGTGTGTGTGTGAGGGAGGGAAAGGGGGCGGTGTGTGTGTCTGTCTGTCTGTGTCAACACTTTGCAGAGAGAGAGAGAGAGAGAGAGAGAGAGAGAGAGAGAGAGAGAGAGAGGCCAGAATAGCGCACGCATTACGGCCATTTCCCAGACTCCCATCTTGGCCCTGTTGCTGTGAGGGTGACTGCATTCAAGAGGATGTAACAAGCAAACCGGGCGACTGAGGAGGGATGAGGAAGAGGAGGAGGAGGAGAGGAGGAGTGAGGAAGAGTAGTAGGAGGAGGAAGAGGAGGGGTGAGGAAGAGTAGGAGGAGGAGGAGGAGGGGTGAGGAAGAGTAGGAGGAGGAGGAGGAGGGGATATTGTGTATGTGTGGGGGGTGAGTGTGTGGGAAGGGACGGGACGCAGCAGAAGGTGAGGTTGCAGGTGATGTGGGTGGGAAGTGACTGCAGATTCGTGGGTAAACGCCCCAGGTCTTGAGGTCGGTGGACTGGTAGTTAAGGGGGAGAGCTGGTCGTCTATTGGTCGAGGGATCCGGGTGGCAACCATTCACGGAGATAGGTTCTGTGTGTGTATGTGTGTGTGTGTGTGTGTGTGTGTGTGTGTGTGTGTGTGTGGTGGTATAACAGCGTAGTGGCAGATCCCGGATGCAGGTGTGGTAAATGCTTGACACTGGTAAGGAATGAAAGGCATTTGCCTGGCAGACTATAAGGACCTGAGAGGGTTTTGAAAGGGACAGATTATCTGTGTGGGAGACACACACACACACACACACACACTCTCTCTCTCTCTCTCTCTCTCTCTCTCTCTCTCTCTCTCTCTCTCTCTCTCTCTCTCTCTCTCTCTCTCTGGGATTAAATTTTGATGTGTTCTCTTTCATGATAATGATAGTTATACTAATAATTATAATGATAATGATAATAGTGATGATAATAATGATAATGATAACGATAATGATGATAAAAAACGTGATGATGATGATGATAATGATAATAATAATAATAATAATAATAATAATAATAATGATAATAGTAATAATGATAACAATAATAATAGTAATAATAATGATAACAATAACAATGATAATGATAATAGTAATAATGGTAATAATGAAAACGATAATGATAATAATATAATGATACTAATGATAACTATATATTTAATATAGATGCCTTGAAATGGCCAATTCTTTAGCATTCCTCATTTATGTCACATTATTGATGAGGGTTCTAGACGTGGTGGTGTTCTGGCTGAGGGAGGGAAGGAAAACCTTTTGATACGGGAGGAGACCGGAGGTTTCCCCTTGACGTGGCGAGGTGTACCGTGCTTGAAGACTACACACGTAGGTTGGGGTGGGAGGAGGTGTGGCAGAGCTGGTTATGACCTGTTGACGTGAAATGATGGGGAGTTTATGATTCCCTTTGTTACGTTCTCATTTGGGCAAGGCCCTGGGTTGAAATTTTATGATGGAAGATCATTATATATTATATATATATATATATATATATATATATATATATATATATATATATATATGTATAACATTATTATTATACTTTGTCGCTGTCCCCCGCGTTAGCGAGGTAGCGCAAGGAAACAGGCGAAAGAATGGCCCAACCCACACCACATATTCATGTATATACATACACGTCCACACACGCACATATACATACTTATACATTTCAACGTATACATATACATACATACACAGACATATACATATATACGCATGTACATAATTCATACTTGCTGCCTTTATTCATTCCCGTCGCCACCCCGCCACACATGAAATGACAACCCCCTTCCCCCGCATGTGCGCGGGGTAGCGGTAGGAAAAGACAACAAAGGCCACATTCGTTCACAGTCTCTAGCTGTCATGTATAATGCACCGAAACCATATATATATATATATATATATATATATATATATATATATATATATATATATATATATATATGGCAGGAGAGATAGCAAGTGACTGGACTTAGTGCCTTGTATATATGTACGGGAACGAAGGAGGCGTGTGTGTGTGTGTGTGTGTGTGTGTGTGTGTGTGTGTGTCTACTGGCGGGGAGGTCCCGCGGAGAGAGTTCGACGTGGGGAGAGCAGAGGGAGGTGTCATGGATTCCTCCTCTTATTGGGTTTGCCGATTGATTCACTGGGAGAGAGAGAGAGAGAGAGAGAGAGAGAGAGAGAGAGAGAGAGAGAGAGAGAGAGAGAGAGAGAGAGAGATTGGTGCTAGGGTCCCATTCAGCTTGAAGCTGAGTCGACCCCTGTCCTTCTCTCCCTTTCTCCTCCCCCCAATATCACGTAACGCGTTAAGCTTCGTTAATTTGTCACGATCAATGACGAAAAAACTAATATATATATATATATATATATATATATATATATATATATATATATATATATATATATATATATATATATATATGTATATATATATATAAAAGCTTCTCCCACTCCCCCACCCACCTTTTATGTGTGATTATTTATCAAGCTGACGTTAAGCTTTGGGGGCGTTTGATGGAGTGGCGCAGGCGAGAGGCTTTAGCTGGAGCTTGAGCTTTAGTGAATTATTAAACGGGTCTCCAATATTAGAGTGGGTCGTTCAGACCCCAGGCGGGTACAATGCTCCCTGGGCCATTACGAACTGCATCGCTTGTCCAGCCCCCCACACATCCTCACACCTCACACCCTACCTGACTACCTCACCCCTACACCAACACCCTACCACACCTCATTCCCCCACCTCAGTTCCCAACCCCACACCAACACTTAACCCCACACCTCATTCCCCCACCTCAGTTCCCAACCCCACACCAACACTTAACCCCACACCTCATCCCCCACTTCAGTCTCCACCCCACACCAACACCCCATACCTCAAACCCCTGACTAACACCCCACCCTTCATCCCCTACCTCAACCCCCACGCCACACCTCAACCCACACCCCCACACCACACCCACTTTTTTTTCATCTAAGTCTATGGAAAAGTAAAGCATGTGTCTGTATTCCGCTACGTATGTGTTCCGTGTGACGGAGGTAGGATATATATATGATGTGTGGACGCCAATCGGAAGAATTTAAGATTTGATAACAGGATTTTTGGTAGTATGAGTACTGTGTGTGTGTGTGTGTGTGTATGTGTGTGTGTGTGTGTGTGTGTATGTGTGTGTGTCTGTGCACCATGTCTTTACCCATGGCAGGGTCTTTTCGCAGAGGCTACAGCGGCTCGAGACTGCGCTGCTTCAGTAGCAGGGGAATGTGGACTCCTTTTGTATCATTAGTTAGGAACTTAGCCTCCTCCACCTCATCACCCACTGTGGCCCCATTGTTATATCCACTGGCACGTCCACTCCCTAGAGCGCACTGGTATTACCAGGTCTGGACCATTTAAGGCCGAACGCAAACCTTAACAAGTCCCAGCCTCTTACTCAGTAGCAGCCCATTACTTAACGTTCATATCTATAACCTTCAACTTTTACCTTTTCGCTTACTCGCCCAAACTTTGGTACTAGCCTTTTACGTCTACCAAAGGCTGATTTGCCTCCTATGTCTCCCAACCTTCCTCCCCCTCCCCATAGCACGCTGTAGAGCCACGCCCTGTTGTTGCAGAACCCGTTCCGTTGTCTCCCCCCTCCCCCCTTACCACCCCGTCTATGGAGCAGATTAAACAGCCATGGTGACACCACATACCCGCTTGCACCCCGAACCACATCCCGGTGAACACGTCTTCATTGCATTCAGCAACCTTTCATTTATCTATGTTTACGTAGTATCTTTTGTAACGCCTAGTTTGTTCACCCTGTATCATACACTTTCACCCGATACATAATGATGCAGTCTGTCCATAGTCAACCCAGCTGTTCATCCTTTATCCCCAGGGATTGGACGATAAAATGGGTACCTGGCTTAGGCTTACGTTCACACTCTTGATTCATACACAGTCCGCCTCTACCTGAAGACACTATATCGCATCTCTCAGATGATCTCCTTCGTGCATCAGAGCACCATCTCCGTCGTCATATCCTCATGAGGCTTACCAGGTATACTCAAAAGGGTGATAATCAGAGCCTTCATTTTCATTCTCCTTTCCCCATCATAACTGTCCTCCGCCAGCCCTCTGGGTGATGATAACACACGTCAGACGACACGAATGTCCAGTCCACAGCTCAGTCGCCCGACTTGGTTGAGAGAGCAGTTGAGGTCTCATCTCATCCCCCCCCCCATACTCTACCACATTACATCCTCCGCAAGGCTTTTGCTACCTCCTCTCTTTTCACGGTCCCGTGCGCCGCGAATCTCTCTCTCTCTCTCTCTCTCTCTCTCTCTCTCTCTCTCTCTCTCTCTCTCTCTCTCTCTCTCTCTCTCTCTCTCTCACATATTCTATTTTCGCTTACCATTTTTCTCACTCAGTATCCTTTTACTCTCGCCTCCATTTGTCTTGTGGTCTCCAGACACTACACACACACACACACACACACACACACACACACACACACACACACACTTTCCGAAACTTTTTCTTATTCTCTTCAAAAGTTCACTGGTGCTCTTTCACCCCTCCCTCTCTCTGTCTCATTTTTTTGCCTCCCCCCCCCCCGCCCGCCTTCCGTTGTCTTTTGTTCGACTTCCCGCCGCTTTACCTCGCCTACTCCTCCCAGTCACTCGCACTCCATCCGCGCGGACGCTGTCCGAACACCTCGCTTTTATTTCTCTCCTCCGCGAGCGATTTCACTTCCTCGTACCACCGCCCACTACCCTCTCTCATAAGTCCGCCTCCCAACATCTGCATACCGCAGTTTCCCACCAGTGATTTAGATAATCCTTGTCAGTGAATGACCATTTCTGCTTCGAGCGGTCAGGAAAAAAAGAAAAATAGGATGAATATGCATGAGTTCATGTAACGCGTCTTAACATTATAAATGATAAGGGAATGATAAATGATAAGGGAATAATTCAGCGTCAGGGAGGACTCTGGTGGTGGTGGGGTGGAGGGGAGGCTTCTGCAGGAGGCCCGTATCCCCTCCCTCCCCCCCTGAGCTCCTCCCGAGGGAGGAGGGAAGGCTGATAAATGGCGACACAGTTGGTACCAAGTTTTTTGCCGCTATCAGCGGCTTAATTTATCGGTGTCGGTCGTCCTCAGTCCGCCCTCCGACCCAGGGAAAGGATAACACAAGGGGAGGTTGTGGGGTTGTGTGGGAGGGGGGAAAGGATGACAAGAGTTCAACACAAGGGGAGGTTGTGGGGTTGTGTGGGAGGGGGGAAAGGATGACAAGAGTTCAACACAAGGGGAGGTTGTGGGGTTGTGTGGGGGAGGTAGGGTTCCCTTATCGAGAGGGGGGCGGTGGCGGCGCGGCGCCCCCACCACCAAACCCCCACCCCCTTCGTTGAGGCAGGGAGGGGAACAGAGGTTGCGAAGTGGATTCGTTACATCAGGCACTCGTGTATTTCGTTATGGTGTATAGTCGACGGGGTCAGGAGATGGAGGTGGGTAAAAACGGGAGGAAGGTCTGAGTCGAGAATTTCAGATCTTCGTATACCATGGTGCCGTAAGTTTGTTGCACAGGCATCATGGCCCGGGGTCCGCTCACACCCTGAACTTAAAGGGCACACACACACACACACACACAGAGGGCCTCCCGACCTAGCATACCTGACTGACCCCATGTCGGCTATTGACCCACTTGACCGACCGACGGACACTGACGATCAGAGAATGGTATTGTGTTTACCAACGTGACGTCACAGCGCCAGCGGTCATCATTGCCACATGTCGTCGTGCAGAGAGAGAGAGAGAGAGAGAGAGAGAGAGAGAGAGAGAGAGAGAGAGAGAGAGAGAGAGACCCCCTTACCCATCCCTCCATTCTCTGGACGTGTTCTGTGAACTCTGTATAGCTTTATTACGATGGATATTTACCTTTGGTTATTGGGCTACTGTTTCATTATATATAGAATGTCATAATGGTTTCCGACAGCTGGATTCGAACCTCTGTCACATGTGTGGGGAGAACTGTATATATATATATATATATATATATATATATATATATATATATATATATATATATATATATATATATATATATATTCCTGTGGGTTCACGGGGAAATGAAACACAATAAAATCACAAGTGCACTTTCGTGTAATGATCATATATATATATATATATATATATATATATATATATATACATATATAATCTGCTGGGGAGAGGCGAGTCATGACTCAAACGAGGCCAAAGACCAGCTGTCTGTCGAAGCTGTGGCCAGCTGTTACATCCTCCCCCCCCCCCCCCCCCCCCCCCTACCAGCACCACTCCCTCCTCTGGCCTTATTAAATTCTAGTGCATCGCATTTTACTGCCGCGAGAGAAGGGTCTTTTAAGGAGCGACATAGCGGGTATTGATCCCGGAATCGCGGCTTTATGTGATGCCTTCATGTCGTGCCTTCATAGCGGCCGAACGAAGTCTACAGATAATGGTAACCTGTTTGGGTAAATGTGTGTGTGTCTGTGTGTGTGTGTGTGTGTGTGTGTCTGTGTCTGTGTCTGTGTGTGTGTGTGTGTGTGTGTGTGTCTGTCTGTCTGTTTGTAGGTGTGTGTGTGTCTGTCTGTCTGTTTGTTGTCTGTTTGTGTGTGTGTGTCTGTGTGTGTGTCTGTTGTCTGTTTGTGTGTGTGAGTGTGTCTCTTTGTCTGTCTGTCTATGTGGGTGTGGGTTTCTGTCTGTGTCTGTTTGTGTCTGTGTGTGTTTGTCTGTGTATGTAGACGTGCACTATTTTAACCAATGTTCCTGCCTTCATACTGTGTCCGACCAGCATTGATATCATGTTTACCGTCGAGTGAACTAAGTGTCGACAATCAAGCGCGATGATATGTATATATATTTTTTTTTCTGTTTCCTTGAATCAACACAGGATTACTGTGATCCTCTCCAGCTGTTGTGAGCGGCTCGCACACACAGTCATGTGAAGAACAAATACTGTAACTTGTCATATATATATATATATATATATATATATATATATATATATATATATATATATATATATATATATATATTGGAAAGGATCACAATTTTGCGCGTGATCAAGATATTCCTATGAGTCCACGGGGAAAATGAAACGCGATAAGTTCCCA
>NC_092246.1:8637500-8695000 GCF_036320965.1 Panulirus ornatus | reverse complement strand
GCACTGTAATGTAAGCAGTGACTAATTTTGTGTGTCATGGATGAGCACTGTAATGTAAGCAGTGACTAATTTTGTATCATGGATGAGCACTGTAATGTAAGCAGTGACTAATTTTGTATCATGGATGAGCACTGTAATGTAAGCAGTGACTAATTTTGTATCATGGATGAGCACTGTAATGTAAGCAGTGACTAATTTTGTATCATGAATGAGCACTGTAATGTAAGCAGTGACTAATTTTGTATCATGCATGAGCACTGTAATGTAAGCAGTGACTAATTTTGTATCATGGATGAGCACTGTAATGTAAGCAGTGCCTTTTTTGTATCATGGACGAGCACTGTAATGTAAGCAGTGACTTTTTTGTATCATGGACGAGCACTGTAATGTAAGCAGTGACTTTTTGTATCATGGATGAGCACTGTAATGTAAGCAGTGACTTTTTTGTATCATGGATGAGCACTGTAATGTAAGCAGTGACTAATTTTGTATCATGGACGAGCACTGTAATGTAAGCAGTGCCTTTTTTTGTATCATGGACGAGCACTGTAATGTAAGCAGTGCCTTTTTTGTATCATGGACGAGCACTGTAATGTAAGCAGTGACTTTTTTGTATCATGGACGAGTACTGTAATGTAAGCAGTGACTTTTTTGTATCATGGATGAGCACTGTAATGTAAGCAGTGACTAATTAGCGAAGCTTATCTTCCTCGTCGTTTCCGTCGTGTATAAGCTTAAAGCTTAGAGCTTAAGGACGGTGCGTGACTGACCAGACAGTTAGGTTTCGCTTCCCTCCTGCTGCTGCTGCTGATTGGAGCGCAGCTTCGAAGAAGCCGCAGGGACCCCATGGAAGGACTCCCATCAGTATTTATGTATATACATTTATGTCTATACATTTAGGGATATACATGTGTATGTGGGTTGGGTTGGACCATTCTTTCGTCTGTTTCCTTGCGCTACCTCGCTATCGCGGGAGACAGCGAGTAAGTATGATGAATAATAAAAAAACAAAGAAAAAAAGAAATATATATATATATATATATATATATATATATATATATATATATATATATATATATATATATACACACATACACATCTTTGTTTCTTTCATACTATTCGTTATTTCCCGCGTTAGCGAGGTAGCGTTAAGAACAGAGGACTTGGCCTTTGAGGGAATATCCTCATCTGGCCCCCTTCTCTGTTCCTTCTTTTTAAATGAGTCCACGGGGAAATGGAACACGAACGATAAGTTCCCAAGTGCACTTTCGCGTAATAATCACACCGTCAGGGGGAGATACCAGAGAGAAATATGACAGTCGGTTGAGAGAGAGAGAGAGAGAGAGAGAGAGAGAGAGAGAGAGAGAGAGAGAGAGAGAGAGAGAGAGTATATACTCTATAAGGTATATGTCAGAGTGGTGACTGAAAGTTGAGGCTGGGAGTATCACATAGCTTCAGGGGGAGGCAGAGATTGTCCGGACCAAAGGACTTGTTTTGAACGGTGCGTGTGTGTGTGTGTGTGAGAGTGTGTGAGAGTGTGTGTGTGTGTGTGTGTGGTGCTCGGAGGAAGAGGGTGACTTTTGTGAGGCGCGTATGGATCCGGGGAGATTGTGTGATAGGGTTGACCGGTACGCCTTTAAGGAAGGTGAATACGTATTTATGGAGTGTTTGGAAAGTTACCGAATGCAGGAAGAAGTCTCGTCGGGAGAGTAAGGCAAGCGGGGAAAGTAGAGAGAAGAAAGGCGAGTGGCTCCTGGCGAAGTTGAGTCTGCATACAAAAGAAAATGTGCGATATCACCGTGGCTGTTTGATCTGTGCATGGACGGGATGGTGAAGGAGGTAAATGCGAGGGGTTCTGGCACAAGGGTTGGCAGGCTCTGCATTACGCTCTAGAGGGGGAAGCTGGGTGGGGTACAAGTCATTCACTGCTTGGAGATGACACACCCAGCTCCAGTGGCAGAGTCGAAAGGGGAGACTTGAAAAAGGCCCAGGACCGAGTTTAGGAGGGCGTGTGTGTGTGTGTCTGTGTCTGTGTGTGTTGAAAGAAAGTTGAAATTAGATGCAAACAAAGGCAAGGTAATGAGGTACAGCAGCAGGTACGTAAGTAACAACGGCTTAAGCCTGAGTTTGACTGGGGAAGGACCTGGAGGTAGTGGAGTGCTTTGGGACCCTGGAGAGTGGGTGGACGTGGATGGGAACTCGGGAGGCTGGAGTGAGGCGCAGGGTGGAGGTGGGATGAGGTCGGGTTCAGACCCACGGTGCGTTGAGGGGCACGTAGGAGGAAAAGGGGGGGGGGGGTCGGCCTTGGTGTGGGTCAAGGTTTAAAAGGTTACTGTAGTTTCCCTTGAACAAAGGGGAAAGAGAGAGAGGTTGGACGTGTTGGAAATGGACTGCACGAGAGGGTGATTTGTGGTACTGGGGCTTTGTTAAGGAGAGGTGTGTGTGTGTGTGTGAGAGAGAGAGAGAGAGAGAGAGAGAGAGAGAGAGAGAGAGAGAGAGAGAGAGAGAGCCGACCAAAGTGGTGTTCAGATGGTTCAGACGTGTGGAGAGGATGAGTGAGGAGGGATTGAGATAAAGGATCTCCATGTCAGATATGGACAGAAAAAAGGAGACCGGGTTTGATCGAGAAGTTTGGGGTGGAGAGACATTGAGGAGAGCGAGAGACGTGCGTTAGATAGAAAGAATTGGAGTAAAGTGATATAGGAGGGGCGACCTGCTATAAATGAGCTAAACTAGGGCATGTGAAGCATGTGTGGGTCTCGGATGGAAATGTTGGGAGAAGGTTGGAGTGGAGAGACATTGAGGAAAGCGAGAGACGTGCGTTAGATAGAAAGAATTGGAGTAAAGTGATATAGGAGGGGCGACCTGCTATAAATGAGCTAAACTAGGGCATGTGAAGCATGTGTGGGTCTAGGATGGAAATGTTAGCTTCAGAATATTTGGAATACCACTATGTATCACTCAGAATACCACTTATGTATCACTCACGGACGACTTCAGAATGCCTGTTATGTATCACTCATAATATTGAAAAGACCACGAGTCATTCAGAATGCCATATATGTATCACTCAGAATATTCAGAATGTCGCGGATGTCACTCAGAATATTCAGAATATCGCGGATGTATCACTCAGAATATTTAGAATATCGCGGATGTGTCGCTCAGAATATTCAGAATGTCGCGCATGTGTCACTCAGAATATTCAGAATATCGCGGATGTGTCGCTCAGAATATTCAAAATGTCGCGCATGTGTCACTCAGAATATTCAGAAAGTCGCGGATGTGTCGCTCAGAATATTCAGAATATCGCGCATGTGTCACTCAGAATATTCAGAATGTCGCGGATGTGTCACTCAGAATATTCAGAATATCGCGTATGTATCACGCAATGTATTCAAAAGGCGACGAACGTAAAGATCCATGAGAAGTATTTGAAATGAGGAGATATTGAGGAATATTTGACCTTGGGAGGAGGAGGTTCCCTAAGGAATATTTGACCTTAGGAGGAGGAGGAGGAGGAAGATCCCTGTGGAGTATTTGACCCGGGGAGAAGGCGGTCCCCTGAGTAATATTTGACCTATGGATGACGATCACTGAGGAGTATTCGACCTGGGAGTAGGATCCTTGAGGAATATTTGATCTGAGGAGGAGCAGGAGGCCACTGGTTCCCTTGTGGAGTATTCGACTATGGAGGAGGATCTCTGAAGAATATTTGACCTTGGTGGGGAGGATCAATGAGGAATATTTTTTACCTGGAGGAGAAGTACCTTGACGAATACTGGATCTGGGAAGGAGGTCGCTTGAGGAATATTTGACCCTGGAGGGAAGATCCTTAAGGAATATTTGACCTGGAGGAGAAGTACCTTGGCGAATACTGGATCTGGGAAGGAGGTCGCTTGAGAAATATTTAACATGGGAAGAGGAGAAGAAGGAGGAGGAGGAGGAGGAGGATTCGACCTTTGGGATGGACGTGTCCCCCTGAAGAATATTTGAACCTGATCCCTCTCAGAAGCCCTTTTGGAGGAGCGATCACTAGGGCGTGAGGAGGAGGAGGAGGAGGAGGTTGCTGGTCGTCTGTGAGGGACACGATAAGAGGTCTTGTGTGGCCATCCTAGCCCTGGGTGAGTGGGCCAATACCACCGGCTCCACCTTGGTCGTTTACGAAGGGCTGGCCAGTAACAGTTGAGGTGGTTTGGTAGTTTGTGATGGGGCGGGGAGGCCAGTAACAGTTGAGGTGGTTTGGTAGTTTGTGATGGGGCGGGGAGGCCAGTAACAGTTGAGGTGGTTTGGTAGTTTGTGAGGTGGGGAGGCCAGTAACAGTTGAGGTGGTTTGGTAGTTTGTGATGGGGTGGGGGCTAGTAACAGTTGAGGTGGTTTGGTAGTTTGTGAGGGGGGGGGGGCAGTAACAGTTGAGGTGGTTTGGTAGTTTGTGAGGTGGGGAGAAGGGGCTAGTAACAGCCCCTTGTGCTGAAGTTGTACACAGAGCTGTGTGACTACATACTACCGTCACACACACACATGCCGCACGGCCGTCACACGGACACCACAGGACCGTCTAACGGACCACTACTGTCACACGGACACCACACTACCGTCTAACGGACCACTACTGTCACACGGACACCACAGTACCGTCTAACAGACCACTACCGTCTAAAGGACCACTAGCGTCACACGGACACCACAGTACCGTCTAACAGACCACCACCGTCTAACAGACCACTACCGTCGCACGGACACCACAGTACCGTCTAAAGGACCACTACTGTCACACGGACACCACAGTACCGTCTAACAGACCACTACCGTCGCACGGACGCCACACTACCGTCTAACGGACCACTACTGTCACACGGACACCACATTGCCGTCGCACGGACACCACACTACTGTCACACGGACACCACATTGCCGTCACACGGACACCACACTACCGTCTAACAGACCACTACTGTCGCACGGACACCACACTACCGTCTAACAGACCACTATTGTCACACGGACACCACACAGGCATCACACGAAGGCAAAACGAATCTCGGCTGG
Organism: Panulirus ornatus; assembly: GCF_036320965.1. Taxonomy (NCBI): domain Eukaryota; kingdom Metazoa; phylum Arthropoda; class Malacostraca; order Decapoda; family Palinuridae; genus Panulirus; species Panulirus ornatus. Next base: position 8,689,951 of record NC_092246.1, on the reverse strand, counting down.
TGAGGGGGAGAGAGAGAGAGAGAGAGAGAGAGAGAGAGAGAGAGAGGAGAGCCTGGCTCACCACAGGCGACCCTTGCATCGTGGGCCACAGAACGCGATCACTGCGAAGGCAGGCGGATCCCGTCACTCTGCCCCCACCCCCGCTCGACGCCCCGTCACTGTGGCCAAGTTCCCCCCCCCCTTCCCCAAATGTCAGGTATAAATTATTGATGGTTCGAACCCAGGTAGCGACAGGCGCTAGATGGGAACTCCCATGTTGTTGTGCTTCGCTAGTTCACGCGGGGCTGAGGTGGGCTTGTGCAGAGGGGAGGGCCTGTGGTGTAGGGCAGAGGGTCTGTGGTGTTGGGCAGGGGGGCTAAGGTGTGGGTCTGTAGGGCTGGAGGGCCTGTTGTGTGGGCCTGTGGGGCAGAAGTCTGTCTGTGGTGTGGTTCGTGGGGCACGGGGGGGGGGGGGGGGGGTGCCCGTGGCGTGGCTCGTGGGGCATAGGGCCTGTGGTGTGGGCCTGTGTGGCATGGAGCCTTTGGGGCAGGGGGCCCCTGTTGTGTGGGCCTGGGGCAGGGGGACCTAGGTGTATTCAGGGTCTGGCCAACCAGCCAGGCAGCGATGTTCGCGCTCCGAGCCGTAGCAGGGTAGTGTGGCGCACACACACACACACACTCCCTCCAGGTGGTCAAGTAACCGCTTCACGGACCACGTCTGACCCTGGCAACGAGTCATTGACATCCCTCGGCTGCAGGTGACTCCCTAAACCGGTTGTCATAATAATGATAATAATAATAATAATAATAATGATAATGATTTGATAATGATAATAATTAGTAGTAGTAGTAGTAGTTGTAGTAGTTGTTGTTGTTATAATAATAATAATAATAATAATAATGATAGTAGTAATAATCATAATTATTATCATTATCATCAATATTAATCATTATTATGATTATCATTATCATCAAAATGCAGAGGGAGCTGATGTGTCGTGCAACGCCCCTGTAAGCAGTTGTGTGTGGGTGCAACACCTTGTTGCTCCCTGGCTCACTCATGGCCCCCTGGCTGCAGAGGTGGCCCATGGCCATCCGGTAGGGAGGACGTCTTTTATACCACGTGTGACACGTGGACACGACACACGTGGTTGTCTCACGGCCCGTCGCACGTGCTCTCTTCCACTGGCATAAGGCAACTGTTCTTGGAAGCTAAATACTTGAATCCAAGGTGGGAGGATGGGGTCGTACACACACACACATCTCCTCCTCCTCCTCCAGTGGTATGGCAGCGCTCATAACGCCATTTCCCGGGCAGCAGAGTGTGAGGAAGTTGGCTCAGGAGGGAGGGATGCAACGCCTCCCAGCCCACCACGATGGTTGGTGTGGTGGTAGTGGTGACGCGCCACACCAACTGGGGCCACCACGATGGTTGGTGTGGTGGTGGTGACGCGCCACACCAACTGGGGCCACCACGATGGTTGGTGTAGTGGTGGTGGAGACGCGCCACACCAACTTGGGCCACCACAGCAAGTGCGGCCGTGTGGTATAGGTCCTCTGGACGTGAGGCTCTGCCCACCACACCACGGTTGGCCCCCTCCTTCCCTCACAACAGCGGACGGGAAGAAGGTGGAGAGACACACACACAGACAGACAGAGACTGGTGTGCAACCTGTACCTAATAGGATTACCACATACACCATCCCCCGAGTCTTCCCCCTGCTGGGCTGATCCGGGTTATGTTTTGGTGTTTACAGCGATCTACGTCATTTACCGTCGCGCGCATTACGCGTCGCTCTCACCACCAGCAGAACAGGCCCTTAGGAGGGGGAGGTGATGGTTAATGTGTTAGGTTTCCCTCAACAGCTCGTTGTCATTGGACCGCTCTTTGTTTTACGGAACGTTGTCAACAAAAGAAGTGGTTTTTGTGGACCCCCGGAGTGTTGTGGTGTGTTGAGCGCTGTGTGGGTCAAATGCTTCATCTCCCTGGTTATTTGATCTCCTCACTGTTGCCTTTGACCACCGCTAGGGTTGATTTGAGACTTGCTTTTACCCACTGGTATGATTGACCTGTCTTTTTGCCTTTACCCACCAGTATAATTAACCTGACTTTTGCCCGTACCCACTATCGTAATTAACCAGTCTTACCTTTACCCACCATTGTAATTAACCTTAATCTTGCCTTTACCCACTTGTATGATTAACCTGTCTTTGCCCTTAACCAACTAATATAATTTACCTGTCTTTTTTGCCTTTATCCACTTGTATATTTTACTTCTATTTTGCCTTTACCCACCACTATAATTAACCTTAATCATGCCTTTACCCACCAGTATAATTAACTTGACTTTTGCACCATTATAATTAACCCGAGTCTTATTTTTACCGTCATCGTAATTTTCTCAAGCTTTTACGTGACTGTGGAATGTTTGTAAGCATTTTCATGTCGTAAATCGTAATTTTCTTCATTTACTGCGTAGCGGCGCGTGTTTGTGTGTCGGTATGTCTCTTTGTGTGTGTGTGTGTGTGTGTGTGTGTGGGTGGGTGTGTGTTGTTACGTAATTGGTATTGCGTCCCGGAGTGTACTGGGTCAGTGAGAGGATGGTTGGGGGGGGATTTACGTAAGCTTGTGGTGACACCACCGTTTTTCTGTTCTTTGGTCATCGAAGCTCTTGCATCCCTCAACGCCTCTGGCATTCCCTTCCCCTTCCGTCTGTGGTTAGTTCCACGTGCCCACGACCCACCTGGTCCCGAGGGAACGTTTTTCTCTTTCACATCCCATGTCTTGCCGAAGTACCGGTTGCTGCTCTGCATCCTTGTTATTTTCTCTCTTTGGCGTCCAGAGATCAACTCTATCACACCTCCGTCGTGGCTAAGCTAAGAATGCATTCGTTGGCCTGCATCATGTCTTCCAAGTTCTCATATTTCCCCGCCCCGCGCATCCCTTCGTGGCTCTGTTCCACCCAACACTGGTTCCCATTCCCTGTTGCGTTCCTCTGGACCCTTCCCCCCAAAAGGCGCGGAATGATTCGTCCCTGACAAACCCTTGCGTCGCTAGTCCAATCTTTATAAAGGGCGTCTCACAGATGTCTTCAGGAAACACCTCACCGGGCGTCCATATACGCCAAGGGGAACCACAGTGTGTACAGCAGCGCGCCGCCTCCTCCTCCTCTTCTCCTCTCCAACGCGATCACTCGTATTGCTCCGCGGTGATCAGTTGGGCACTGTGTCACCTCTCCAGTCTCCAGTCCACGGTACAGCTCTTGTGATTGGCTTCTCCTCCATGATAAAGCTCACTTCCATGTCTGTGAAACCCTCCTTTCTGACCTCCACTTTGCATGGTCGGATTTCATTCAGCCATCTAGTATCATTGCGCGTCTCTGTAACGTTCTCAGTTCCTGCTACGTCGCGCATCTTCCATAATTCTGCTGTCATAAAGGAAACATGATATGGATGTAATTTTTCCTCGTATGGCGATTTACAATCGTACTTCTTAAATGGTTAGGGACCCCAGCACTGAGCCTATGGGACCCCGCTACACGCTTTTCAACCACACGCAGCTTGAAAATGCTTCCCTGACATGTGTTCTGTATTCCCTCCCCAGAAAGACAGCTGTCGAGCCATTTATATACATCTTATCTCTGGCGCTAGCTTGTATATACATCTTATCTCTGACTCTAGCTTGTATATACATCTTATCTCTGGCGCTAGCTTGTATATACATCTTATCTCTGACTCTAGCTTGTATATACATCTTATCTCTGACTCTAGCTTGTATATACATCTTATCTCTGGCGCTAGCTTGTATATACATCTTATCTCTGGCGCTAGCTTGTATATACATCTTATCTCTGACGCTAGCTTGTATATACATCTTATCTCTGGCGCTAGCTTGTATATACATCTTATCTCTGACGCTAGCTTGTATATACATCATATCTCTGACTCTAGCTTGTATATACATCATATCTCTGACTCTAGCTTGTATATACATCTTATCTCTGACGGTAGCTTGTATATACATCTTATCTCTGACGGTAGCTTGTATATACATCTTATCTCTGACTCTAGCTTGGAGTTTTTAGTCTCGTCACTCCAGTCTCTCTACTGCCAGCCGACCGTGTCCCTCCCGCCCTGAGACATCCTCACAGGCAGCCCAGCCAACAGACTCGTCACGCAAGGTCGTCTCCTAAAACCCCGCCTTCCCTCCCACTCCAGCAGCTTGCGCCAAGCCCAGACATGCACGCTTGTGTCCCCTGGTTATTATCTGTGGCGTCTCGTCGACCGTGTTCCACAGCGACGCTGCTGCTGCTGCTGCTGCGCCCTCACCTTTATTAACTTGACCGTCACTGCTCTCTGGCACTGTCGGGAGACTCTGCCTCCTTTTTTCGTGAAAGAGAGGAAACTTCGTCATCATCTTCTCCAATAAGTTGTCAAAGGTCTGTACACACACACACACACACACACACACACACACACACACACACACACACACACACACGTTTTCAGGGTATATATTGTGAGCTGCCGTCTGATCCAAGACTTTTTGCGTGCGAGTTGGGGATTCCAGCTCATATGAGCATGGTCACTTCCAGTGAGTTTCCTTAGCTTGTTCTACGTCACCTTTTGCCTCCCTTCATCTTGCCTGGTAGCTGTGAGACCTTTGAGTCTTTTTGTGAGTGAACCCACTTTGGAATTTCAGTGTCCGTCGGTCCCCCTATGTCACCCACTTTTTTTTTTTTTTTTTTTTCATTTGTTCCTCATCTCTTTACACATATCTGTGTCACCAACTCTTTTTTTTTTTTATTCTATTTCATTTTTCGAGATCTTTAATCTAGCTCGTAGTCTCACCTGTTCCTCCCTTTGTGTTCTGATATGAGGATTTCCAGTCGTCCATGTATCGTCGCACGCAACCTCATTCCAATGTCTTGTTTATCAGAGCTAAGTGTGAGTTGAGAACTAGACCCATCTCTATTGGTTCGTACGCTCCTTCAAAGCCTAGTTGACTTCTGGTACATGGTTGGTACGATGGTTTTCTTCTCACATTCGTTATAGAAGCTTAAACTCTCGACGTGTTTTGACCTTTGTCAGCTAAGATAGTCCAGCCTATGTATTTTTTCTTCTTTTTCTTTTATGGTTCACGTCTCCCAGGGTAAGAACTTTTAACACCCATCTTTACGGCCAAATTTTGCACCCTCCTCATCGTTCCATCATTATTTTCTTAAACATAAATCTTTTTAGCTCACCCTAAACTCTTTATTTATTTTATCATTTTTTTTGGGGGGGGGCCGAAGGGTTATTTCTAGGCCGATTTTTCAGCAAAGCTCCGCACCAGAATGTACTAAATTGGGGGGGGAAAAAAAAGTGTCTTGGTATCATTATCCCATGGAAAATTTTATGGTCTTTCCCTCGCCACATCTCTGCCTTCTTCCTCTCTTTTTTCCCTGTGGCTGTACGTCCTGCCACGAAGACCTTCCTTGGATATATATATATATATATATATATATATATATATATATATATATATATATATATATATATATATATATACACACACAAGATTCTTAGCGACTATTGAGCCCTCGTATCATACCCTAAGACGTCTTCCCCAATCTACCTCATCCACCTGATCCTCGTCTTCTGCAGCCATGCCATTCCCCCTCCCCAACCGACCAGTCACACCACAGTATCTGTACACACACACACACACACACACACACACACACACACACACACACACACACAAGGCCTTATTTTTCCTCCTCTCCTCCTCCTTCCATTTCCACTAGTGTTCCCTCCTGTGTCTGACTTGAGTGTTTTACCTCCCGGTACCTGACGATGGTTCAGGGGGGCCTTTTACCCAACTGCTCTGTCTCAGGACCAAGCTAGCTAGGAAGTTATTTATTATCAAGATTTAAAAGTAATGCCATCCAGGATGTTCCAAGGGTAACACCTCCCCCGCCTGCGTTTTGGAGGGTACAACGGCCACAGCGCTTTCAGTCATTCCCCATCCATAGTTCAGGTGGTGGACAGCGTACTTTATCTAATCTCTATATTTTTCGTCTAATTATTTCCTTCCTGTTGTCCTATACGTAACGTTATGTTGAGTCTTTCCACTGTCTAACAGGTTGTATCCGCCCTGGCTAATGACTCCCCTACTATTCTCTCTCTCCTTCAACGTGTTGTTTATATGGGCGTCCCATCTCCCATGGAACCTATTGTGACACCTTTCTTGTCCTATCGTGTGAGCCATCTCTCTCTCTCTCTTAATGCCTACAGTCTCCGGTGTTGAGCTGATTTTCTCTTCCTTTTCGTGAGTTTTGACGACTCTCCTGCGGTTAATATGACCTCGTAGAGAAAGTGTAGCCTCGTAGAAGACGGAATGTAGCGTACTTGCATTTTTCCCAACTTGCGTTTCATTGATTTCAACTTGCGATATCCCCGCAAGTAATATAGGTTCCACGTAACATTATTTGCGTCAGTGTTTCTCTACTGTCTACCGTGCGTCCTTCCGTCCGTCTCTGACGTTGGATTACTCTCAGTTTTATCTCATTTTCTTCGTTATCGTTTTCTGTTTCCATCTTCTTCAGCGAGGTTGTGGCTCCTCCACTCGCCCTTGTTGATGCCCTCTGTTGTACCCCCACACACTTTCTCAACGGCGGCGATGCTCCTCCCTCTTTGCAAGCCATCTGTTTCAGTCTCGTCTTTCCCCTTTATCTCAATTTTCTCTTTCGATTCTCTTTGTTTCCTTTCGTTTTCCAGAAGTTCCTCCTCTGGTTCCAGTCGAGGCTTCTTACGACCCTGTTCTCCAACTTCCTTAACTTTTTTTGTTTTTCTAGTTAGAGATGTAATTTTCATTTTCATTTTCTATCCATTTTATACACCTCCTTCATGCCTTGGGTTAGCTTGATATGCTTTATCTATAAGACCTCCATGAACTATCCATGCCCGATGCTCCCGGATGTCGTCGATATCAGCTCTTGTTTTGTGCCGCTCATGTCTTCTTGCTCGCCACCGTGTTGCAAGTTATTGCAACCCTCGTCCCTTAAGGTCACACGCAGACCCTTCCAATATCGTCTTATTTTCTCTCCCCCACAACAAAACTGAGTTTTTCCGCATGTCTTATTCACTGCATTGTTTCTGGGCCCAACTTTGTAGTTGACCGATTGTATGCAATCACTTATAAACTTTAGAAGTGTAGGCACAGTTTCAGGTTAATGTCAAACCTTTTTTTTTTCTCTCACTCTCTCTTTTAACTTTACGACTGGTGACATCTGGTATCTCACCTCCATTCAAAATGGCTCCACCCACATAATAAGTTCCCGAGTCGTCATTTGACAGTTTTAAGTGCCTTGAACACTCCTCGCCGTCTGTCTCCGCCTATTTGCCAGTCTTCCATCTCGTTCCGCGTCCAGTTTTTAGATGTTTTAAATAGCATATGATCTTTCGTTGTTCAAGAGGAAAAAACTTGTCTCATGTAAGTTTGCATACACGGCATTCGCTCACACTAGGTATATTCAAAGCCGATATATATATGTATATATATATATATACATTTTTTTCCTTTGTGTTCAGCATCAATTCTTGCTCTTGATATGCATGTGTTTTTTCCCATTTATGTATCTGACACGTGTCTGAATTTCCTGGCGAGCTGGAACCAAACTGGCTCTCTTTCGATTCGGACGTTCAGACACTGCGACATTCAAAACTAGGAACTCGCTGGCAGCATTCCCCCCACCTCAGTCTGCCTCCCCCACCGTGACGCAGTCGACGCACTGGTTGGCTTCTGTTCCTGAAGTGTTTTGGGCAAAACTACCTCAAAAAAAAGGTCTCTTTCTGCGTAGGACTATACAATTATGGCTCCGAGGTATATATATACAGCCTCCCCCAGAGTAAGGTTCGCCATGGACGGTCGGTCGATCGTGTATAATCGCCATTATACAGTCGTTCGTGTATGATCGTCATATACAGTCATTCGTGTCTTCGTGCAGAGCGGAAGGAGGGAATTTGACATTGGTGCTAATGCATCCTCAACTCTTGCTTGTAGCTCATTTGTCTTTTCCTATTGATTTCATCAGTTTCCGTATCCTCACTAAGCCTGTTCCACTCCTCTCCTCCTCCATCAGTTCAGGAGTGTTGCCTCACGCGTCAATTGCCGGCGAAGGTTTAAAATGTATAAAGAAAAATGCACACCATATATAAACAGTAGGGTGCTTGTTTCGGTTATGGCGCCGAACTGCTGCTGCCCAGGGGCGAGGGGATCTCTTAGTGGCAGATGGCAAAGGTGGTGAAATGATGCAGGAATTTCTTGAATGTGATTTAAGTAATGGATGGAGAGAGTCTCTGGGGAGTACCAGCGTATTGGGTGGGTATTGACAAGTGCTATAAAAGGGGAATTAATGGTGATCACACAAACTTAAATCGTCACCTGTTCTTGTTGCCTCTGATGTCTGGCAGACAGGGAGGAAGTGGAGGCTAAGAGAGAGGCACAAATGACCTCAGGGGGAATATAGGTTGTCTGAATGATAATACTGAAGTCAGGTGCAGGGACTTCAAGCGTCTTGAGTATAAGATGAATGTAGGGACGACAGCTGGAGGGAGGGGGCTGAAGACGGCGTCTGAGGAGCTCTGTGGACTGAACCACCTGGAGGGGGCTGTGGGGGCCCAGTGGGACTGTAAAGGGAGAGAAAGAGAGAGAGTTCCTGGAAACAAGGCTGACGTACATGACTACAACAGTCTCGGTCTGGTCGATGATGTAGTCGCTCGGAGTCCAGCTCTATACCGTGTGTGTGTGTGTGTGTGTGTTTGTGTGTCTTCTTGAGGGCGATGCCATCGAGGGGGAGTTGTGAATGCTGACGCCAGTGGTCGAGTCGTCTACCTACTCCCAGGAAAGGTACAGCCGCCAGGGCATCATGGGAAAGCAACTGGTGTCCCTTTTTTCCCCATGTCCAGTGGAGAGCTCCACGTATACCTGGTGAGGTGGAGGTAGCCATCCCCTCAGGAGCATTCGGCCGTGACGACGATCAATGAGGAGGAAGTCGGCCAGTTATGGAACGGGACTTTTCCGCCACCCCGGTGCTAATGGACTCGTTGAGGACTTCTTGTTTGACGACTTTGGAAGTCGAAGTCTTTGGGGCGCCGTCGAAGTAGATGAGAGCCACGGAGGTTAGTCCTTCTCTCCCCCTTCCTCTCCCAAGGTTACAAACAACGTCTCAGAAGCAGGTGAGACGATGGGTGGTGTGTGGTGGAGGCCCATCATACAACCACACTGCTGGGGAGGGAGGGAGGAGTTGGAGGAGGAGGAGGGGAAGGTGTGTGCGGAACCTGCACACAGACTGGCTGGAGCCCACGTGAACACAGGAGGCCTCCACGTATCTAGGCTGGGGGGACCCGCGGTGATGTCGGGGTGGGACGGGGCGCGCGCGGGGAGGGGGGAGGTGATTCACTGGGAGATCACACACACGCGCGCGGGCTTGTTGACTTCACTATTTGTGAAATATATGAAGTATTCCAATAAGCCATTGCAGGGGTGGGTTTTTTTTTTTCTCTTTTTCTTTTTATTTTGGAGGGAAGTATATTGATGACGGATGGGGAGGTTGGCCTGGCTCGCTGGAACCCATCCCCACCTCACCCAAAGCTGTGGTGTTGTCGCACGCACAACTCGGGGCCTGGCACTCTCTCTCTCTCTCTCTCTCTCTCTCTCTCTCTCTCTCTCTCTCTCTCTCTCTCTCTCTCTCTCTCTCTCTCTCTCTCAGGAAACCATTTTGCAATATCTGCGCCGGATCCAATTATCTTTCCCGCCCTCTGATCGTTCATTGTGGCAACGGTTGCCACGCGCGCGCGCGTGCTAGTGCTGGGTGGGTGGGTGGGTGGGTTGGGGTGGTGGATGACACCGCTGTGGAATGAATTCGCGTTCGTCAGAAATGTGGAACCGGAGATTCTGTTGAGGGTGAGAGAGGCCCGTGTTGGAGTATTGGAGAGAGAGAGAGAGGGTCATCTTGTGAGCGTGTGTGAGCAAAGTGGGTTATGTTATTACCCCGACCTCGGAGGTGGAGACCTGACCCTCATTGTCAGATGATGGTACAAGTTCGTCGTGGTCTCCATCCAGCGCTGATTTGGTAATAAAACCGAGAATCTCTCTCTCTCTCTCTCTCTCTCTCTCTCTCTCTCTCTCTCTCTCTCTCTCTCTCTCTCTCTCTCTCTCTCTCTCTCTCTCTCTCTCTGTATATATATATATATATATATATATATATATATATATATATATATATATATATATATACACACGCACACACATAGTAGCTACGATTCTTCGTTCTATATCAACTGACATATTTCTTTCCTGTATCTCCCCTGATGATGCTGATCGTTACACGAAAGTGCACCTGGGAACTTATCGTCTTCCATTTCCCAGTGGTAGGGACGGAATATATATATATATATATATATAGAGAGAGAGAGAGAGAGAGAGAGAGAGAGAGAGAGAGAGAGAGAGACGTGATAGAGTGACAGTATGGCCTGGTGGACTTGTGACCCGCGGAGCAGTATCCGCTGTGTTGGTGTGACTGTATCCAGCCTCGATCGTATGTCTGCACCCAGCGCGTACCTTGCCCGTCCGTGCCCGGGTCTCATCGCACCCACACACGGCACGGTCGTATCCGGCTGTCGCTCTGACGCACCGATGTCCGCCTGTCCTTTGAATCTGACCCAGAGAACGAATTCGCTAATAACGAAAAGTCTTGTCTGTGTCGCTGTTCGTACAGTCGTACGAATATATATATATAGGCTGGTACCCCGCAAGGAGCACGAAAGCCAGAGATCTCTCTCGGGATGATTCGCGCGTTGAGGTGGGAGTCAGGTCTGCAGTGCGAGGTAGGATGGGGACCTGAGGTGTGTTGAACACCACGAAGACGACCGTCCGCCACGGATGCTCCCGACCATCACCTTTAACAGTAGGTGTGTGCTGGCGTTACTGATAATTCCCTCACTACATGATCACCTGCCCTGAAAAATTGTATTATGAAAAGCCTGTTGACCCGGAATATTAATCCCTTCACTCGCGCTGCGCTAAATTGTAGAAAAATGAAATATGTATATCTATATGTATACATTATATATATATATATATATATATATATATATATATATATATATATATATATATATATATATATATATTCCTATGAGTCCACGGTGAAAATGAAACAGGATAAGTTCCCAAGTGCACTTTCGTGTAATAATCACATCATCAGGGGAGATACAGGAGAGAAATATAAGTCAGTCAATATACATCGAAGAGACGAAGCTAGGACGCCATTTGGTAAACATGTGATTTATATATATACATGGAAATGGAAAATGCGGTGTCCAGCGCTTTCGTATATTACATCGTCAGGACAGGGTATTGATAAAGAGAACCAGAGTAAGATATACTAGTCGCCACTGGGCGGGGCGTGTGAGTGAATGAAGAAACGGGTGATGGGATTAAAGCACAGGTCACCCTCGACGACCTCAACCTTTTCAAGGTACAAGCTCAAGGTTGACCTACGTTCTGCGATACCATATACATATAAGTATTTTTTTTCACTCGTGAATTTGTCTAATTTATATATACCAACGTTTTCACTCATAGTGATGTCACTTCTATGTTGGATGAGAGACGATTTATCAATATTTCTGTCCATTACTGCGATACCATATACATATAAATATTTTTTTTTCACTCGTGAATTTGTCTAATTTATATATACCAACGTTTTCACTCATAGTGATGTCACTTCTATGTTGGATAAGAGACGATTTATCAAAATTTCTGTCCATTACTGAGGTATTGTATGTGATAACCTTAAAACTGCTCCAGTCAGTTTTATGACCAGAATGTTCGAGGTGGACAAATATTGCATTAGAGTCTTAACCTTTCCAAACACCACTTCTATGTTGTTTAACCCTGATGTGAAGAACCTCACCAGTTCGTCCAATGTAAAACTGTGGTCACACTCTTTACAGGGAATGTTGTACACATAACCTACTGAGAAGTTACAGAATTTCTGATCGGACTTTCCCTGACCGTATTCTTATTATTACAGGAATATCAAAGTTTTGAACAAAACATGAACATTAAGCAGCTTCAAACAATAGGGTAATACCGACAGCTTTTCTCCCCACAATTGGTTCTTTAGATTGAACATTGTGAAAACCACTTCGTAGTAAGACTACAAGCTGAGTCGAGGAAATGTTTGGGAAGATGTGACGTATAACTATTGTCAGAGATGTCGCCGAGTTCATCAACAGTGAATTTCTGGAATACTTGTGCGAAATGCTCTTAGATACCGCGATGAAAAACCCAGAACCTTTCACTTTGCCGGGATGAGGAGAGTCGTAAAGATTTGTGGGTTTACGATATCACTTTCAGATTATTTCCATCCTTTATGACTATTGCAGTCTAGGAAGACCAACGTATCGCCTTTGTCTCAGTTTTAAGAGTGAACTTGATCGAGTCTTCCACACAGTTCACGTTGGTAAAGATGAGGGAGAGTATAAGAGGGTCGGTTCTTCGACCACCACAACAATGGACCGACGAAAGAGGAAGGTGTGCGTTTCGAGAACAGAGAGTAGCAGAAAAACCAAGGAAGGACATCTAGAGAGCAAGGATTCAAGCCACCCCTTCTGATCTAGAAGTGGTATTAAGTAATGCCTCAGAATTGTCTTTACAAGTCCCCCCCGTGTCAGTAAGGTACAGACATAAGACGCGCAGGGAAGTGTTCCCCTCCTGACGGAGTGGTGACAGGAATCGTCGTAACACCTTCCGTTGACAAGGGAGCCACGTAGGGAGGTGCTTGCTGACTTGCGAGTGTTGAGGTGACGGCCCGGAGCCATCTCTGCACCCTCGTGTCAGGAGGCTGTAGACACCAGCCGCCCCTGGGGAGTTCTTACCCTCCTGACCGAAGAGTGTTGAAGTGATGGCCGGAGCCATCGCCCACCCTCGGTAGACACTCTACACCAAGTGCTCCTCCTCATTAATCTTCTCTTCACACAGTCTCTCTCTCTCTCTCTCTCTCTCTCTCTCTCTCTCTCTCTCTCTCTCTCTCTCTCTCTCTCTATCTATCTATCTATCTATCTATCTATCTCTCTTCTGCATCCTTTTTTTTCCCCGTTCGAGCTCCTCCCACCCCCACGTGACCTCGCTAACTCACCCCCCTTCTTCCCCCCCCCCCCACGCACCCCCCCCTCCCCCTCCTCCTTTCTGGAGCCTAACTTCGATTAGTCTTTTGTTTTTATCCTTGACTGAAATACATATACACACACACACACACACACACACACACACACACACACACACATACATATGTATGCATCCGTACATATGTAGATACAACACATACATTTGAGATATTGCCACTGGCTTGTACGTAAAGGGTCCAGTATTGTGGGAGAGGAGAAAGAAAAAAAGGGATATTGTTTAGAGGGGAAAAATATTGCTTCTTTGATAAAGTCTTGGGAAACAACGATGTGGATTTCAATACGACACGGGCGACTGAATGCCCTGATTTAAACCATCCTGTGGGGCGGGGTAGCGGCAGGAATGGATGAAGGCAAGTATGAATATGTATATATGTATGTATGTGATGTCTGCGTATATATATATATATATATATATATATATATATATATATATATATATATATATATTGGAAAGGATCACAATTTTGCGCGTGATCAAGGTATTCCTATGAGTCCACGAGGAAAATGAAACACGATAAGTTCCCAAGTGCACTTTCGTGTAATTTTCACATCAGCAGGGGAGACACAAGAGAGAAATAAAAGTCAGTTGATTTACACCGAAGAGACGAAGCTAGGACGCCATTTGGCGTCTTAGCTTCGTCTCTTCGATGTATATCAACTGACTTTTATTTCTCTCTTGTGTCTCCCCTGATGATGTGATTATTACACGAAAGTGCACTTGGGAACTTATCGTGTTTCATTTTCCTCGTGGACTCATAGGAATACCTTGATCACGCGCAAAATTGTGATCCTTTCCAATATGTATATGTATATATATGTATATGTGGATATGTATATGTGTGTTTATGTGCGTATGTGGGCCCTTATGTATATATATATATATATATATGTGTGTGTGTATGTGTGTGTGTGAGTGGATAAGCCATTCTCCGTCTGCTTCCTGGCGCTCTCTCGCTGATGCGGGAAACTATCTATTATGAATAGAAAAACAATATATATACCCTAACCTACGCGAGGTGGCTGTTTTATTGACCAACTTTTGTGAGAAGGATGAACAGCTGGGTTGACCGTGGACTGACTGCCCCTACCAGGATTAGAACCTACACGTTGGACCCCGTAAATGCATCACAGTCAGCGACCGATTCGCCGCATTCTTTCACTTCAATTATCTTCATTTTGAAATTGCCTAGATTAATTATGATTATTATTTACATTTAGCCCAGGCGTGATGTGCGGATCACAAAACCACCCCAGTGAATAAGGAACTACGTTAAACATGGTGTTTTTTTTATTTTTTTCATTCGTGATTTTAAGTTTTCTCGAAACTGTTTTTTCATTTTGAAATTGTGGTGTAATTTGTGTGACGCTGACGAAAACATCGGGTGGAGAACAGCTGGTGTGGTCGTGGGCTCTGGCGGTGGGCCTTGGAGGGCAAACACACACCCTACCACACGAATCAAGGGACGATTACACACACACACACACACACACAAACATCCTCCCCACGGCTCTCTCATAGACACGACCCAGCCATCACCTCCCCCTCCCTCCAGGCAACTGGGGATGTGTAGCTGATTGGATGAAGAGCGAGTGTATTACTCTCCCTTCAGGAAACTAGGGATGTGCAGCTGATTGGATGAAGGGCGAGTGTATTACTCTCCCTTCAGGAAACTAGGGATGTGCAGCTGATTGGATGAAGAGCGAGTGTATTGCTCTCTCTCCAGGAAACTAGGGATGTGCAGCTGATTGGATGAAGAGCGAGTGTATTACTCTCCCTCCAGGAAACTAGGGATATGCAGCTGATTGGATGAAGGGCGAGTGTATTACTCTCCCTCCGGGAAACTGGGGATGTGCAGCTGATTGGATGAAGGGCAAGTGTATTACTCTCCCTCCTGGAAACTGGGGATGTGTAGCTGATTGGATGAAGAGCAAGTGTACCCGGGAGATAATTGAGGCAAGAGGCTACCAGTGTCTGCCAACCTTAACTCGCCGTGTGCCACCTGTGGTGTTTGAAAACAGAACCACCTGACCACCAGCTTGTGGTTGGCGACAGTGTCACCACCACCAGCTGGTGGTATATCTAGTTTGTAGGCAGGGACAGTGTCGCCCGCCAGCTGGTATGTAGGGACAGTAGTATGATGTCCAGCTGGTGTCAGGGGACAGTTATCATTCACTGTTGGTGGTTAAGGATATAGTATCACCAGCTGGGTTGGCTGGGGGGGGGGTACACAACAGTGTCACCAGCTGTTGTGTGTGTGGGGAGAGGAAGACAGGAGACTATCTCACTTACACACCCAGATGGCGAAGACCTTTCTTCCTCCCTTCCTCCTCCTTTCCTCCTCCTCCTCAGCTGGATGTAATTTAGTACAGCGTTGAGCCAGCAGCCTCCGCCCACCTCCCCCTTAACCCTGTTCATCCTCACTGCCCGTGGAATAGCCACTCCAAAAAAAAGGGAAAGGTTCATCGTTGAGGCAAATGCCAGTGATCTTAAACCGCTTTTGAGGGTGTCACTTCTCCCGTCTCTCTCAAGGGGACTGTGTGGTGTGGTGAGAGAAGCCCCTCGCCCATCTCTTCATTAGTCCTTCCTTCATTCTGACGCCGCGGATACACCGGCGCCCGGACCTAAAGGCCAAGGCGTCGGTGTATCCGGGCGAGGTCAACTGATCAAAAGGCGAGCCACTCTCCCCTCTCTCGCCTCGCCCCCCTCGCCTCGCCTCGCCCCGTCGTATTTCAGACGGAATTAAACGTATCGTGTGACATCCTCTCTAATTGGCTCAGCTGAGTGATTAATGACGGGCAGCTTACGTCATATATATATATATATATATATATATATATATATATATATATATATATATATATATATATTTAATTAGACCAGTTCATGTGGATGGCTCAGCAGCCCCTCCCCCCCTTCTCCAAGAGAGCCACAATTACCCCCAACCCCCAACCCCAATAGTTTCCTTTGTTTACATAAATCGTGCGTGATTGCCCTGGCGGGTGTCCAGCGTAATTTCTGACCCGCGAAATTAATGACCGCGGTACGAATGCGCATGCGCACGGGGCTCTACACGAGTAGGTTTATCGCTCAGTGAGCCGCATTTCTTTTTCTCTATTTTAGGGGGGGGAAGGCTCAAAGGTGTTGAATATCGAACATTTCGATGCTTCGTAGTTGGGTTCATGTGTATTTGTGGGTTCATTCTGTCCATGGGGGGGTAGTCAACTCTCTCTCTCTCTGTCTCTCTCTCTCTCTCTCTCTCTCTCTCTCTCTCTCTCTCTCTCTCTCTCGCCGTGGTTTCGGAGCGGCGTTGACGACTGTGGGACAGTGGCTCGTTGAAATGATCGCCCGTCGGATGGTCGGCCACAGGCGACGCCCAGCCACCAAACCTGCCGTGCCCACGGCAGCGGTCACCACCGACTCTCTCTCTCTCTCTCTCTCTCTCTCTCTCTCTCTCTCTCTAGCACAACATCGCTGAATTCCCTTAACAAGCGTTCCAGTGCTTGTCTTATAAAGACTAAATTCTACAATCCAATCCATTCCAATCCCTCTCTTCCACGATGTATATATATATCTATTATGGTATATAAACTCCCCTTCTCTCCTCCTCCCTCCCATGGTGTCTGATCTTTTAGTTCTGAAGGGAATAGTGACTACGGGTTGTGCTTCACGCAGATTTGATTGATGGGTGAGGTGATTTCCTTTCCTTTTTTTTTTCCTTGATCCATTCCTAGATCTCTCACGTACGAGGAAGTGGGTTAATCCTCCAGAAGGAAGCGATACGCTCCCTCTTGTTTTTATCGCAGCTCATCTCGATGTTCCTCATCTTTGCTTTTGTGTTGTCAGATTTCATCGTTTTTTTTTTTGAAGTCGTAAGTTTTACACTTTTAAGTCCTCATTACGCATGCAGCGAGAATATGTGTATATATATATATATATATATATATATATATATATATATATATATATATATATATATATATATATATATATACATATATGTATATATATATATATATATATATATATATATATATATATATATATATATATATATATGTTTCTTTCATACTATTCGCCATTTCCCGCGGTAGCGAGGTAGCGTTAAGAACAGAGGGCTGGGCCTTTGAGGGAATATCCTCCCTTCTCTGTTCCTTCTTTTGGAAAATGAAAAAAAAAAAAAAAGAGGGAGGGGAGGATTCCAGCCACCCGCTCCCTCCCCTTTTAGTCGCCTTCTACGACACGCATCTCGTTTTTTTTTTTTTTTTTATTTTCCAAAAGAAGGAACAGAGAAGAGGGCCAGGTGAGGATATTCCCTCAAAGGACCTGTCCTCTGTTCTTAACGCTACCTCGCTATCGCAGGAAATGGCGAATAGTATAAAAAAAAAAAAATATATATATATATATATATATACACACTGGTGGTCACTCATTTCACGTGCTCAGATATTTTGCACTTCTGCTAAACATCTGTCGCATTACGGCAAGTCATTTATTTTACAGAGATCCGATAATTTCGCTCGACACTGGGCCAGGAAAACACACCTGCCCACCAAGTGTGAATGCAAACTATTTCTTTTTTTTTCTTTCTTTCTTTTACGTTAGAGGCTCCAGTCACGGAGTTGAATTCACCTGGAGGCCGGGCCTTCACTGGAATAGAACGAAGTTATTGAAGGGGAAAAATCCAGAAGCGAGGGGTAAAAAAAGAACTGCGAATTTTGGGGTAGTGAAAAACTCGTCCTTTAAAAACGTTCCAGATCATAATTATTGGGAGAGCTATGAGAGGATAGAGAGTTCCAAAGCTTCGACGTGTAAGGAAAGAAACAGTGATTAGAACGGCCCACATTTTGAGATGCCAACGGCCACACAGTAATCATGTGACGCAGTAGCTTGTTTGGTATTGCCTGGTCTAAGCCAGTGGTGGGGGGCACACAAGCAGCCACCTCTCGGGAGCAACGACCAAAGTCATGCCGATACAAAGAGGGAAAGTGAACCAACACTGCGGCGCAGGGCAAGCGGGTCAAGTTTGGAAGTTAGCCTTTTGGGGGAGCTTATAAGACGCTCCACATTCGACTCGATTCTCTTCAGTAAGGATACAGAGCTAGATCCACCCCAGATGTGAGAGCAATACTCCATTGAGAGACGGTTCAATCCTTTGTATTATAAACGGAACAAACTAATCGTAAGAAAAGAAAATCCGGCATCTAAACAGGACTCCCAGTTTCTTAGAGGCAGACTTGGCTACATCCGTAATGTAGGGGGTTTCCAAGGTAGAGTGGATGTTAGGGTAATGCCAAGAACTTTCGTTGGGTTAAGCTGTGGCATTGCAGAACTCTTGAAGGAGAGCGGAGAGCTATGAGGAATTTTCGATGGAGGGATAGGCAGAAACTGGGCCTTGCGAGACGTTAAACGTAACCAGATTCCGTGTGTGTGTGTGTGTGTGAGTGAGTGTGTGTGTGTGCGCGCGCACTTGTTCTATGTACATCAGTAGTGCATAGGTCGTAAGTTCTGTCATTTATAATTTTTCGTCTCCGCGACTGGAAGAAAAAAAATATATGCATTTTAAAGTATGCATTCACCTTGTTTGACTGTAAACACAAGAATGAAACATCATTTACATGGAAGCCATTTCGCTGCAAAGACTACGTCAAGTCTGGTTTGATTGAGGCGAACGAATGCATCTTGTCTTTAGGTGGGCCATAACACAGCCACACAGGCCTCCCAGAGACCTCGAGGACGGACCCAACCCACCCGCCGTGCACAGTGAGGACAACAATATCTCGGGATGGCGACGCTCGCAGTACTTCCGTCAGACGAGTTTGGAGTGCGCAGACACCAGGGAGATATAACAAGTTGTGGGGGTCCCGCAGCGTCCACCGCTGATAACGGATATCTCTTGACATGAAGGCAAGTCGATAACTCAAGGCCAAACGTAACGTCTGTCGCGACTTCGAACGCCCATCAGCGATCCTGCAAGGCGATGGTGGGCGATACATCGAAGTCATTTCAGTGACCCCCTCTCCGACGCATTCCCTCGCCCGAAGGACGAGGATGGAAGGGAGTCGCAAATGAGACATGGAATGCGCAGGAGCAGCCACACGACCTCCAGCCGCTATCGTCCGTGTTTCACCTTATTATTTTGTGTCCGTCGCCTCGCTCCCCCTGAGAAACGCATCCCCAAAATTCGAGATGAAGCACCGCGTTACAGGTACATGTGACGGGTTACCGCGTTACAGGTACATGTGACGGGTTACCGCGTTACAGGTACATGTGACGGGTTACCGCGTTACAGGTACATGTGACGGGTTACCGCGTTACAGGCACATGTGACGGGTTACCGCGTTACAGGTACATGTGACGGGTTACCACGTTACAGGCACATGTGACGGGCTAACGGATAACTCTGACCGGATCATCCCCAGCCAGGTGTGTGTGTGTGTGTGCGCTCCGCTCCACACCTGATACACACCTGATCTCTTATGAGTAGTTAACTAATGACTATCATGACCCGTTTCTGGAGGATCTCAGACGTGTATTTCCAGGCAAATAGCTGTCTGTATTCAACAAAGCCTTCGTCAACACACACACACACACACACACACACACACACACACACACCTGACTGCCATAAGTTTCGTAACCCTGGGGGGGCCCTCAGAGCTTCAGGTGTGTGGGGGATTGTACAAAGTGAACCACACACCCACATCCACACTCCAGATCCACTACTGTGATAACATTCCACTTCAGACGCATCCACGCCACATTCCCTCCCTCTCCCTTCGCTCACCCTCCAGACGCTCATAACAACACGGCTCGGGGTTGTAACACGGCGCTTCCATAACACGCCTGTCTAATAACATTAGAATATAGATAGGGTAAAATGACGTGTGTGTATGTGTGTGTATATACACTATCCAGTGGCGGGTGTATTCCCCTTCTCATGCAGTCGGTCGGGTTCTTCCGCCCCTCCTCCTTTCCCACTCCCCAACTCTTCCCCTCCTCGTCCGTAAGGCCAGTTCCGACGACGCTACGGCGGTGACGAGAGAGAGAGAGAGAGAGAGAGAGAGAGAGAGAGAGAGAGAGAGAGAGAGAGAGAGAGACGTGCATATGATGTCCGTAAGGCTCAAAATCTTGGCCCCGTAACCCACCAGAGACAGCAAGGAGGACACTCGTCCCCCCACACACCCCCCTTTCTCTCTCTCTCTCTCTCTCTCTCTCTCTCTCTCTCTCTCTCTCTCTCTCTCTCTCTCTCTCTCTCTCTCTCTCTGTCTCCAGGAGTTAACCCCGGAGCGTCTCGGTCCGTGAGACTGAATACCCGACCGACCCGTAAAATTTTGGGGTAAGATAAACCTAAACGAAGCTCGGCTCTGCCCCTCCCCTCTCCCCTCTCTCTCTCCCCTCCCTTCCCCCGACAAGCCCCCTCGCCCCGCCCCGCCCGCCCCGCCCCGCTCCAGCCATCTGGCCGTTAGACTGAAATTCCTAGCAAAAACGCAGGGGGGTTTGAACCGTATCCTCTCGTTTTCTGAAATGTTACGTGCTTGCTCCATCTCCCTCCTCCTCCTCCACCTCCTCCTCCTCCACCTCCTCTCCCTCCTCCTCCTCCTCCTCCTCCTCCTCCCCCCTCCTCCCCTCCCCCTCCTCCTCCACCTCCCTCTCCTCCTCCTCCTCCCCCTCCTCCTCCTCCTCCACCTCCTCCTCCTCCTCCTCCCCCTCCACCTCCTCCTCCTCCCCCTCTCCCTCCTCCCCCTCCTCCTCCCCCTCCTCCACCTCCTCCTCCTCCTCCTCCCCCTCTCCCTCCTCCCCCTCCTCCTCCCCCTCCTCCACCTCCTCCTCCTCCTCCTCCCCCGGCCTGGTGCATGACGTGGCCGCATACATTGCTGTAATTGGCTCTAAAGCGGCCAGTAGTGTCCAGGGGCCCCGAGCGAGGGTCAGGGGTGAGGGGAGGAGGAGGTCAAGGGCTATAGCACTGTAATCCTCCTACACCGAGTGGCAACACCAGCCAGTGTTGCCATACCTGGGTCACATCTATATTTTTTTTTTTCTTTTCTTATCCAAGAACAACAACACGAGAGCTCAAGGTCCCCCTTGTAAAGGTGACGTTGTGTGCGGAGGAGGAGGAGGAGGTGTGGTGCTTCTTGAAACTCCCAGCTCCAGGAGGAGGTTTGGTCGTGCTGAAACTCCCAGCTCCAGGAGAAGGTTTGGTCTCATTGAAACTCTCAGCTGTAGGAGAAGGTTTGGTCGTGCTGAAACTCTCAGCTCCAGGAGAGGGTTTGGTCGTGCTGAAACTCTCAGCTCCAGGAGAAGGTTTGGTCGTGCTGAAACTCCCAGCTCCATGAGGAGGTTTGGTCGTGCTGAAACTCCCAGCTCCAGGAGGAGGTTTGGTCGTGCTGAAACTCTCAGCTCCAGTAGGAGGTTTGGTCGTGCTGAAACTCTCAGCTCCAGGAGGAGGTTTGGTCGTGTTGAAACTCTCAGCTCCAGGAGGAGGTTTGGTCGTGCTGAAACTCCCAGCTCCAGGAGAAGGTTTGGTCGTGCTGAAACTCCCAGCTCCATGAGGAGGTTTGGTCGTGCTGAAACTCCCAGCTCCAGGAGGAGGTTTGGTCGTGCTGAAACTCTCAGCTCCAGGAGGAGGTTTGGTCGTGCTGAAACTCCCAGCTCCAGGAGAAGGTTTGGTCTCATTGAAACTCTCAGATCCAGAAGGTTTGGTCGTGCTGAAACTCTCCGCTCCAGGAGGAGGTTTGGTCGTGCTGAAACTCCCAGCTCCAGGAGAAAGTTTGGTCTCATTGAAACTCTCAGCTCCAGGAGAAGGTTTAGTCTCATTGAAACTCTCAGCTCTAGGAGAAGGTTTGGTCGTGCTGAAACTCCCAGCTCAGGAGGAGGTTTGGTCTCATTGGAACTCTCAGCTCCAGGAGAGGGTTTGGTCGTGCTGAAACTCCCAGCTCTAAGTCTTAGCCCGACGAGGATGAGGATCACCTGAAGGCGCATGACCTGATCGTACCTCCCTCCCTTCGCATGACCGCTGCACAACATGGTCGACCCCTGGTGGCGCCGGCCAGAATGGGTCGTCTCCAAGGTAGCTTCGCATTGTGCCCCAGGGGCGGGCGCGCGCGCGCCCGCCTGAGTGAGTGAGTGAGTGAGTGGGGCCTGCAGTCGGTGTGTACACCGTCGCCACTGACCATCTCCACTGACTGTCTGGGTATGTATGTGACTGTTTTAACACTCTCCCTTTACTTTCAACGCTTCCTTCTTCACCTTTCCCCTTGCGATGATTGTCACACGCTGTCTCTGTCTGTCTGTCTGTCTGTCTGATCGACAGTAATAGCCGACCGTCTGAGTCTGTATAACAGCTGTCTGTCTGTCTGTTCGTTTGCCCGTCTTAAAAGATACAGCAAGAATAAGTCTGGCCCCCTGTGGAAATATTACCACCTTGGTCAATTAGAAGACATTTTTCCTTTTTTTTATATAAATTATTCTTGTAACCATCACGTATTGCTGGAATACTCAAAGAATGATGCAAGAAACGAGCACTTAACAACACCAGGGTCGAATACCTTTTCATAAGGTCACTCGTTCCTTCGTAAACGAGCACTTAACAACACCAGGGTCGAATACCTTTTCATAAGGTCACTCGTTCCTTCGTAAGTGACATGACCTTTTAGTCTTGTTTTCTTAAAGTGGCAGACGTGACCTGGGTCGTTTGTTGAGGTCATTTTCATGTATAATGACGGAGACATAGCCGAACGCAACAGCTTGTGTGTGTGTGTCACACACACACACACCCTTCAGTGGTGGAGCATTTAACATTTTTTTTTTTTCTTGCTGAGTGTGACGCATTCACGGGCCGCCCGGGGTCGAGCCTGCATATGTTCGACTTTCTGGTCGGCGCAGCTGGTCCTCAGTCAGCCTAGCTGTTCATCCTCCCTGAAGGGTAGTCGATGAATTGGGAATGAATAAAGGCAGACAGTATGAATTATGTACATGTGTACATATGTATATGTTTGTGTTTGTATGTATATATATACATTGAGATGTATAGGCATGTATATTTGCGTGTGTGGACGGGTATGTATATACATGTGTATGCGGGTGGGTTGGGCCATTCTTTCGTCAGTTTCCTTGCGCTACCTCGCTAACGCGGGAGACAGCGACAAAGCAAAATAAATAAAATATATATACATATATAAAAATATATGTACATACATATATATATATATATTATCCCTGGGGATAGGGGAGAAAGAATACTTCCCACGTATTCCCTGCGTGTCGTAGAAGGCGACTAAAAGGGAAGGGAGCGGGGGGCTGGAAATCCTCCCCTCTCGTTTTTTTTTTTTTTTTCAATTTTCCAAAGGAAGGAACAGAGAAGGGGGCCGGGTGAGGATGTTTCCTCAGAGGCCCAGTCCTCTGTTCTTAACGCTACCTCGCTGATGCGGGAAATGGCGAATAGTATGAAAGAAAAGAAAGATATATATATATATATATATATATATATATATATATATATATATATATATATATATATATATATACATATATGCAAGAGGATGTGAAACGTGCAAAGGATACAGGAAATTGAAGTTTGGTGGTATACAGGGGGCGACGTCTTGTCTGTGCAGCACGTGAAGCGGTCAGGGCAAACCATGGAGAGAGTTGTAGGGCCCTGGTTGTGGACAGGGGTTCCTGTCGTGTCGGTGCATTACACATGACAGCCAGAGAAATGGATGTAAAGCAAATGAAGTTATTCCTTCCTTCTGTTCCTGGCGCTACCTCGCTATCGCGGGAAACGACGAACAAGCATGACTTAGATGAATATTGATTGATAGATACAGATAGATAGATAGATAGACGCCGACACGACACGGGTAAAAACAAGCCTAAGTGATGGCTCCCTGGGAAGAAATGAAAATTAAAATGTATGAGAGAGGGAAAAAAAAAAATGTGGGGAAATTTTTAAATTTGAGTTTAATAAGATTTGAATCCTAAGATGAATCTTAAAATTTATGAATTCATGAATTATAATTATAGTTCTCAAATATTATTCCAATATTTTTTTTTGGTTATAGTTATAAAGGATTTAGTTTTGGTGGTGTTCATAAGTGTCTAATGTATGATATATGGTTGAGCTTAATTACTGTATATAATGTATTCTTTGAGTACCACACACGGTACAGTGCGGTACGGCCCTACCATGTATCGGAGACTGTACCACACACGGTACAGTGAGGTACAGCCGTAACCATGTACCAGAGACTGTACCGCACACGGTATAGTGAGGTAGAGCCGTACCATGTTACAGAGACTGTACCACACACGGTACAGTGATGTGCGTCTGTACCATGTACCAGAGACTGTACCACACACGGTACAGTGAGGTACGGCCCTACCGTGCTGAAGGAGTGTGTTTATTGCCTCAGTTGTACCGTGTACCATATATATATATATATATATATATATATATATATATATATATATATATATATATATATATATATTCCTATGAGTCCACGGGGAAAATGAAACACGTAGAGTTCCCAAGTGCACTTTCGTGTAATAATCACATCATCATGTTTACCAAATGGCGTCCTAGCTTCGTCTCTTCGATGTATATCAACTGACTGTTATATTTCTCTCTTGTGTCTCCCCTGATGATGTGATTATTACACGAAAGTGCCCTTGGGAACTTTTCGTGTTTCATTTTCCCCGTGGACTCATAGGAATATATATATTTGTGACCAATGGTATATTTTGAGGCTTCGTGTCATATCAGAGTTTGTTTTCTTGTCACCATATTTACGCATTTGATTTTCCTTATTGAATTGCATTTCAGCAAATATGTAGTCTTACAGCAGGTGTTTTGTATATCAGCGATGCTATAATTATGATTCATTGACTTTTCATCACCATGCTCCAAACCTACACATAATTCTATACAAATGACAAATAACTACACGAGTTTTTCAACTGTATTTCTCCAGAGTTCATTGTTAGTTTTGCAGTAGTTTGGATGGGGGGAATTTCGGTCTTGTGTTCCGCATACCGAGGTGGAATTGTCCTAGGAGAAATTCAGCTTCGTTATATACGTAGTAGGTGTTTGGCTTGACAACCGTACTCTCTTTGGTTTGGTCTCCAACTTTTTCATTGTTCTGTTATCACAGTATATAAATCTTGAGTGAGTGAGAAACTGTCATCTATATCTAAAAGAAAATGTCATTGTTTTATATCAAAGTATATAAATCTTGAGTGAGTGAGAAACTGCCATCTATATCTAAAAGAAAATGTCATTTTTTATATCACAGTATATAAATCTTGAGTGAGTGAGAAACTGTCATCTATATCTAAAAGAAAATTTCATTGTTTTATATCACAGTATATAAATCTTGAGTGAGAAACTGTCATCTATATCTAAAAGAAAATGTCATTGTTTTATATCACAGCATATAAATCTAAGTGAGAAACTGTCATCTATATCTAAAAGAAGAAAAAAAAAATTGCTTGGTTTTTCGTTGATGGACTGCACACTGCAGACAAACATGTCTGCAGTGCACAGTCCACCAAATCCCCCCCACCACGTAAAGGTAACCAAGCGTCGGGGGGGTTGCTGGGGCCAACCACCAGCATTACTTCCTTTTTCTTGGGATGATGATGAGGACAGATGGGCTGGAACCAAGGGAGAAATGATTCATTTCTTTTTTTCCTTTTTGGTTTTTTTCAATATTTTTTCATTGGGAAAAAAGAAACTTCTCGGACCTCCGTCTGGTTATAGAATAGATAAGAACGATAAAGTTGAAGCTGTTCTTTCGTAATGGAGGGGAGCTGAAGCCACTTGCCAAATACAACCACTTCAGCCAGAGCACAGTGGTTTGGGCGGCCAGCGTGCTTTATGCAAACAACATCTTCGGGATGGAGGTCCACCTCTTGCAGGAAACCTGGGTCGTACACGAGGGCGTCATACTGTGGGCAGCCAAGATCTTCAAGGTTGACTAACTCTGCGCCGCATTGAAACACCGTGGCGAATGCGACCTCAACGTAGCCGCCCTTGAAGAAGAGGACGTCGTACTGGCTCACCGTCCTCAGGAACTCGTTCAGGTCTGTGAACTCTGAGGGTCCCTCGATGACACAGCCCTTCCTGAGGTCATATATGGCAGCCTCAGTGCAGCGCATCTCGTGTGTGTTGGGTGAAGTGGCGTCTTCCTTGAAGTTGATATCAACCACTGCACACCGTTTGTTGGTATGGTTGAAGAGGTTGTCGAAGTAATAGTCGCCCAAGGGTGGTACAGGGGTAGTGCGGTATGACATCTGTGTAGGGAAGGACCATCGAGTGCCTGGAAACTGGGGAGTCTTGAAGTAGAATGGCTGAACTCCCATGGGAGAGCTGCAGACTGGTCCGTGTGTCATCTTGAAATTCTTATCAAAGAATGAACTCCACCTGCCCATCCCCGGCCTGACATCACCTTATATCCCAGATGAGAGAAATATAGGCACCGTCAGAATAATATAGTTACATCATACGTAGTGAAGATAAGGATATTGTGAACATTATGGTGGTGTCGGAGTCCGGTAACATTATATGGAGTGAAGATAACGATAATGTGAAGATTATGGTGGTGTCGGAGCCCGGTAACATTATATGGAGTGAAGATAACGATAATATGAACATTAAGGTTGTGTCGGAGCCCGGTAACATTATATGGAGTGAAGATAAGGATCTTTTGAAGATTATGGTGTAGTATCGGAGCCCGGTAACAATATATGTAGTGAAGATAAGTATATTGTGAAGATTATGGTGTAGTATCGGAGCCCGGTAACAATATATGTAGTGAAGATAAGTATATTGTGAAGATTATGGTGTAGTATCGGAGCCCGGTAACAATATATGTAGTGAAGATAAGTATATTGTGAAGATTATGGTGTAGTATCGGAGCCCGGTAACAATATATGTAGTGAAGATAAGTATATTGTGAAGATTATGGTGTAGTATCGGAGCCCGGTAACAATATATGTAGTGAAGATAAGTATATTGTGAAGATTATGGTGTAGTATCGGAGCCCGGTAACAATATATGTAGTGAAGATAATATATGTGAAGATTATGGTGTAGGTCGGGGCCTGTAACATATATGAGTGAAGAAAGATATGTGAAGATATGGTGTAGTGTCGGAGCCGCCGAGCACTTGTGTAGTGAAGATAAGGATATTGTGAAGATTATGGTGCAGTGTCTGAGCCCGATAACATCACACGTAGTGAAGATAGGGGTATTGCGGATTATGTTTTGTCGGGTCCTGGTAACACACACACACACACACACACACACGCTACCTCGCTAACGCGGGAGACAGCGACAAAGCAAAATAAATAAAATATATATACATATTAAAAATATATGTACATACATATATATATATATATTATCCCTGGGGATAGGGGAGAAAGAATACTTCCCACGTATTCCCTGCGTGTCGTAGAAGGCGACTAAAAGGGAAGGGAGCGGGGGCTGGAAATCCTCCCCTCTCGTTTTTTTTTTTTTTCAATTTTCCAAAGGAAGGAACAGAGAAGGGGGCCGGGTGAGGATGTTTCCTCAGAGGCCCAGTCCTCTGTTCTTAACGCTACCTCGCTGATGCGGGAAATGGCGAATAGTATGAAAGAAAAGAAAGATATATATATATATATATATATATATATATATATATATATATATATATATATATATATATATATATATATATGCAAAGAGGATGTGAAACGTGCAAAGGATACAGCGAATTGAAGTTTGGTGGTATACAGGGGGCGACGTGTTGTCTGTGCAGCACGTGAAGCGGTCAGGGCAAACCATGGAGAGAGTTGTAGGGCCTGATTGTGGACAGGGGGTTCTTCTCGTGTCGGTGCATTACACATGACAGCCAGAGAAATGGATGTAAGCAAGTGAAGTTATTCCTTCCTTCTGTTCCTGGCGCTACCTCGCTATCGCGGGAAACGACGAACAAGCATGACGTAGATGAATATTGATAGATAGACAGATAGATAGATAGACGCCGACACGACACGGGTAAAAACAAGCCTAAGTGATGGCTCCCTCGGAAGAAATGAAAATTAAAATGTATGAGAGAGGAAAAAAAAAAAAATGGGAAATTTTTAAATTTTAGTTTAATAAGATTTGAATCCTAAGATGAATCTTAAAATTTATGAATTCATGAATTATAATTATAGTTCTCAAATATTATTCCAATAGTTTTTTTTGGTTATAGTTATAAAGGATTTAGTTTTGGTGGTGTTCATAAGTGTCTAATGTATGATATATGGTTGAGCTTAATTACTGTATATAAAGTGTTCCTAGAGTACCACACACGGTACAGTGCGGTACGGCCCTACCATGTATCGGAAACTGTACCACACACGGTACAGTGATGTGCGTCTGTACCATGTACCAGAGACTGTGCCACACACGGTACAGTGATGTGCGTCTGTACCATGTACCAGAGACTGTACCACACACGGTACAGTGATGTGCGTCTGTACCATGTACCAGAGACTGTACCACACACGGTACAGTGATGTGCGTCTGTACCATGTACCAGAGACCGTACCACACACGGTACAGTGAGGTACGGCCGTACCGTGCTGAAGGAGTGTGTTTATTGCCTCAGCTGTACCGTGTACCATATAAATATATATATATATATATATATATATATATATATATATATATATATATATATATATATATATATATATATATATATATTCCTATGAGTCCACGGGGAAAATGAAACACGTAGAGTTCCCAAGTGCACTTTCGTGTAATAATTACATCATCATGTTTACCAAATGGCGTCCTAGCTTCGTCTCTTCGATGTATATCAACTGACTGTTATATTTCTCTCTTGTGTCTCCCCTGATGATGTGATTATTACACGAAAGTGCACTTGGGAACTTTTCGTGTTTCATTTTCCCCGTGGACTCATAGGAATATATATATTTGTGACCAATGGTATATTTTGAGGCTTCGTGTCATATCAGAGTTTGTTTTCTTGTCACCATATTTACGCATTTGATTTTCCTTATTGAATTGCATTTCAGCAAATATGTAGTCTTACAGCAGGTGTTTTGTATATCAGCGATGCTATAATTATGATTCATTGACTTTTCATTACCATGCTCCAAACCTACACATAATTCTATACAAATGACAAATAACTACACGAGTTTTTCAACTGTATTTCTCCAGAGTTCATTGTTAGTTTTGCAGTAGTTTGGATGGGGGGAATTTCGGTCTTGTGTTCCGCATACCGAGGTGGAATTGTCCTAGGAGAAATTCAGCTTCGTTATATACGTAGTAGGTGTTTGGCTTGACAACCGTACTCTCTTTGGTTTGGTCTCCAACTTTTTCATTGTTCTGTTATCACAGTATATAAATCTTGAGTGAGTGAGAAACTGTCATCTATATCTAAAAGAAAATGTCATTGTTTTATATCAAAGTATATAAATCTTGAGTGAGTGAGAAACTGCCATCTATATCTAAAAGAAAATGTCATTTTTTATATCACAGTATATAAATCTTGAGTGAGTGAGAAACTGTCATCTATATCTAAAAGAAAATTTCATTGTTTTATATCACAGTATATAAATCTTGAGTGAGTGAGAAACTGTCATCTATATCTAAAAGAAGAAAAAAAAAATTGCTTGGTTTTTCGTTGATGGACTGCACACTGCAGACAAACATGTCTGCAGTGCACAGTCCACCAAATCCCCCCCACCACGTAAAGGTAACCAAGCGTCGGGGGGGTTGCTGGGGCCAACCACCAGCATTACTTCCTTTTTCTTGGGATGATGATGAGGACAGATGGGCTGGAACCAAGGGAGAAATGATTCATTTTTTTTCCTTTTGGTTTTTTTCAATATTTTTTCATTGGGAAAAAAGAAACCTCTCGGACCTCCGTCTGGTTATAGAATAGATAAGAACGATAAAGTTGAAGCTGTTCTTTCGTAATGGAGGGGAGCTGAAGCCACTTGCCAAATACAACCACTTCAGCCAAAGCACAGTGGTTTGGGCGGCCAGCGTGCTTTATGCAGACAACATCTTCGGGATGGAGGTCCACCTCTTGCAGGAAACCTGGGTCGTACACGAGTGCGTCATACTGTGGGCAGCCTAGATCTTCAAGGTTGACTAACTCTGCGCCGCATTGAAACACCGTGGCGAATGCGACCTCAACGTAGCCGCCCTTGAAGAAGAGGACGTCGTACTGGCTCACCGTCCTCAGGAACTCGTTCAGGTCGGTGAACTCTGAGGGTCCCTCGATGACACAGCCCTTCCTGAGGTCATATATGGCAGCCTCAGTGCAGCGCATCTCGTGTGTGTTGGGTGAAGTGGCGTCTTCCTTGAAGTTGATATCAACCACTGCACACCGTTTGTTGGTATGGTTGAAGAGGTTGTCGAAGTAATAGTCGCCCAAGGGTGGTACAGGGGTAGTACGGTATGACATCTGTGTAGGGAAGGACCATCGAGTGCCTGGAAACAGGGGAGTCTTGAAGTAGAATGGCTGAACTCCCATGGGAGAGCTGCAGACTGGTCCGTGTGTCATCTTGAAATTCTTATCAAAGAATGAACTCCACCTGCCCATCCCCGGCCTGACCTCACCTTATATCCCAGATGAGAGAAATATAGGCACCGTCAGAATAATATAGTTACATCATACGTAGTGAAGATAAGGATATTGTGAACATTATGGTGGTGTCGGAGCCCGGTAACATTATATGGAGTGAAGATAACGATATTGTGAAGATTATGGTGGTGTCGGAGCCCGGTAACATTATATGGAGTGAAGATAAGGATCTTGTGAAGATTATGGTGTAGTATCGGAGCCCGGTAACAATATATGTAGTGAAGATAAGGAAATTGTGAACATTATGGTGTAGTGTCGGTGCCCGGTAACACTGTATGTAGTGGAGATAAGGATGTAGAGAATATGGTGTAGTGTCTGAGCCATGTAACAATATATGTAGTGAAGATAAGATATTGTGAAGATTATGGTGTAGTATCGGAGCCCGGTAACAATATATGTAGTGAAGATAAGATATTGTGAAGATTATGGTGTAGTATCGCAGCCCGGTAACAATGTATGTAGTGAAGATAACGATATTGTGAAGATTGTGTAGTGTCGGAGCCTGGTAACACTATATGCAGTGAAGATAAGGATACTGTGAAGACTATGGTGTAGTGTCGGAGCCCGGTAGCACTTTGTGTAGTGAAGATAAGGATATTGTGAAGATTATGGTGCAGTGTCTGGGCCCGATAACATCACACGTAGTGAAGATAAGGATATTGCGGATTATGTTTCGTCGGGTCCTGGTAACACACACACACACACACACACACACACGTGTGTGTGTGTATATATATATATATATATATATATATATATATATATATATATATATATATATATATATATATATATATCCTTGGGGATAGGGAGAAAGAATACTTCCCACGTATTCCCTGCGTGTCGTAGAAGGCGACTAAAAGGGGAGGGAGCGGGAGGCTGGAAATCCTCCCCTCCCGGGTTTTTTTTTTTTTTTTTAATATTCCAAAAGAAGGAACAGAGAAGGGGGCCAGGTGAGGATATTCCCTCAAAGGTCGAGTCCTCTGTTCTTAATGCTACCTCGCTAACGCGGGAAATGGCGAATAGTATGAAAAAAAAAGATATATATATATATATATATATATATATATATATATATATATATTAATTTCGACCGTATGTATATCACTAATACCTGTGTAATTACGTCTGACATTTAGCCAATATTGATGATACGAGAGGGAGGAGCCAAGCTAGGTATTTGGGGTCGTCTCTAATTAAGGGACTTTAGGAAAATTCTCTCTCTCTCTCTCTCTCTCTCTCTCTCTCTCTCTCTCTCTCTCTCTCTCTCTCTCTCTCTCTCTCACTTCAAAGATAATTGTTGCTAACATCAACCAGCCATGACGTGTTACGTCTTGAGGTTAATGTGTGTGGCCCCCATGTCTGATGGTTTGTAGGGGTGTGGTTGTGCTACCGTAAGTACTGTAATGAGCGGTTGTAGAAGGTGCGGTTGTGCTACCGTAAGTACTGTAATGAGCGGTTGTAGGAGGTGTGGTTGTACTACCGTAAGTACTGTAATGAGCGGTTGTAGAAGGTGTGGTTGTACTACCGTAAGTACTGTAATGAGCTGTTGTAGGGGGTATGGTTGTACTACCGTAAGTACTGTAATGAGCGGTTGTAGGAGGTGTGGTTGTACTACCGTAAGTACTGTAATGAGCGGTTGTAGGGGGTGTGGTTGTACTACCGTAAGTACTGTAATGAGCGGTTGTAGAAGGTGTGTTTGTACTACCGTAAGTACTGTAATGAGCGGTTGTAGGAGGTGTGGTTGTACTACCGTAAGTACTGTAATGAGCGGTTGTAGAAGGTGTGGTTGTACTACCGTAAGTACTGTAATGAGCGGTTGTAGAAGGTGTGGTTGTACTACCGTAAGTACTGTAATGAGCGGTTGTAGAAGGTGTGGTTGTACTACCGTAAGTACTGTAATGAGCGGTTGTAGAAGGTGTGGTTGTACTACAGTGGGATTGATCGGGTGTGTTGGTTGGCTACGTGTACGTGCTGTCTGTACACACGGACAGAGAGACACACGCACACAAGCACGGGCAGGCAAGCAGGCATGTAGGCAGACACTGTGTGAGAGAGAGAGAGAGAGAGAGAGAGAGAGAGAGAGAGAGAGAGAGAGAGAGAGAGAGAGAGAGAGAGAAGGGATGTTCAGTTACCCGAGGAGGCGGTGGGGTGAGGTGAGGTGAGGTGAGGTTGTCGTGGCTCGTGTTACTGATGCAGGTTACAGTGTTTTCTTCTTCTTCCCTTCCTCTCCCCTGTTATCTCATCTCTCGCTTCAGGATGGTAAGTGACTGGCGATGCCACCGCGCTGCTGGGGGGAAAAAGCCAGCTAACCCTCGTCGCTCCCTTCTATTAGGGAGCGCACACACACACACACACACACACACACACAATACAGTAACTGATACGTTATCACTGATTGGATGAATCAGTCTGTCTTTATCATCAGTGTTATTAAGTCCCGATGGGGAGAAAGCGGGGTGAAGGGGAGAGAGAGAGAGGGGGGATTTAATTGCCGCTCGTCTGGGATTTATTATGTAGTAGCAAAGGGGATTACACCTTCATTGCCCTGGGGGGGGATTTGCCGTTACTAATGGAGACATCAGCTTATTGTTAGAAGGATTACATTCATCTGGTGCGGGGGGGGAATTACGTTCTCATTAGCATAGTAATTAATAACTTGAAAGAGTAATGCGTGGAGGGAGGGGGGAACTGGTTGAGGCGGAGGAGGAGGAGGGAGAGGCGTGGATCACTACATTTATTCACACACCCACGGCCTCGAGCGTATACCACTTAAGAGGAACTGTATGAAGGAGGGCGGGGAGGAACACCACGCCCTTCCTCCTCCTCCTCCTCCTCCTCCTCACTAGTTTGAGGTGGTGCGAGCTAGTGGTGTAGGTAGTGGCGAGGTGGTGCGAGCTAGTGGTGTAGGTAGTGGCGAGGTGGTGCGAGCTAGTGGTGTAGGTAGTGGCGAGGTGGTGCGAGCTAGTGGTGTAGTTAGTGGCGAGGTGGTGCGAGCTAGTGGTGTAGGTAGACGCGAGGTGGTGTAGGTAGTGGCGAGGTGGTGCGAGCTAGTGGTGCAGGTGGTGCGAGCTAGTGGTGTAGGTAGTGGCGAGGTGGTGCGAGCTAGTGGTGTAGGTAGACGCGAGGTGGTGCGAGCTAGTGGTGCAGGTGGACGCGAGGTGGTGCGAGCTAGTGGTGCAGGTGGACGCGAGGTGGTGCGAGCTAGTGGTGTAGGTGGACGCGAGGTGGTGCGAGCTAGTAGTGTAGGTAGACGCGAGGTGGTGCGAGCTAGTGGTGCAGGTGGACGCGAGGTGGTGCGAGCTAGTGGTGCAGGTGGACGCGAGGTGGTGCGAGCTAGTGGTGTAGGTGGACGCGAGGTGGTGCGAGCTAGTAGTGTAGGTAGACGCGAGGTGGTGCGAGCTAGTGGTGCAGGTGGACGCGAGGTGGTGCGAGCTAGTGGTGCAGATGGACGCGAGGTGGTGCGAGCTAGTGGTGCAGGTGGACGCGAGGTGGTGCGAGCTAGTGGTGCAGGTGGACGCGAGGTGATGCTAAGCGATCGTGAGGTTGGCCGCTGGAAGAAGGAAGGGAGAGGAAGGGGGAAGTCTTCATTGGATGCACTAACTTTGTGAAGGGATTACCTTTCCGGCTGGGGGATTACCTTTTCAGCTGGGGACCTGATTACCTCTCGGTGGCGACGATAGGGGGACTTTTAAGGGAAGGTTCCCGAGGTGGAACGGATGGGGAGGGGACAATACACACACTCACGCACACGTACACACACGCAGGCACACACACACACCCACACACACACACGCAGGCACACACACACACTCGCACATCCCAGCTGGTTGACCAAAGGACTAGTCAGCGAGTGAGAGGAATTAGAGGCTGGAAGTTTGAGGCAACTGGTAGTGGCGGTAGTTGGAGGAGGCGGGGCGAGTTGAGAATTTTGGAGGAGATGACACCATCGAGGCAATAGAAAATGGGGACGCGGCGGCGTCGGCGTCTTGACCAGTTGTTGGAGGGAGTAGAGTGATTATACAGGAGGAGAGGAGAGGTCGGTTATCATACGTCGTGAGGGTTGTTGTATAGGGAGGGGACGAATCGTGGTGGGCGAGAGTTGCATGTTGTGTAATGGGTTGTGGCACAGAACGAGTACCGCTGATGTCAGACAGTGAGCGAGGCGAGGAAGAGGATGATACAGTGTGTTTTGCCCATGACACCCAGAGTAACACGACCACATGAAGAGATGAATAACGTAAAAGAAAAACAAACTTAGAGTCCACTATGATGCTGTAAGCTTCGTGGAATTCGAAATAAGAAGGAGAAATTAAGTAAGAGGGGATGACACATGGAGAAAAGCGAGAACATCTTGTGGCGTTGAATATTAACGGGATGGAGGATGGAGGGAGAGAGGGAAGGATGGAGGGAAGGATTGAGGATGGGAGAGGGAAGGATGGAGGATGGGGAGAGAGGGAAGGATGGAGGATGGGGAGGGGAGAGGGGAAGGATGGAGTGAGGGAGGGAAACATGATGTTGTGGTTGAGGAGTTCCTCCTTCGGAAGGGAAAATTGTATTAACCTGAGTCAGGCTGTATGCTGTGTGGTGGTTAACTCTCTCGACGACGAAAGAGAGAGAGAGAGAGAGAGAGAGAGAGAGAGAGAGAGAGAGAGAGAGAGAAGAGAGAGAGAGAGAGAGAGAGAGAGAGAGAGAGAGAGAGAGAGAGAGAGAGAGAGAGAGAGAGAGAGAGAGAGAGAGGAGAAAGAGGTTGAGATCTGGTAATGAAAATTTCTACAGTCTACGTTCAAGAGAGAGTGGTGAATGCCGCTGTGTTTGTTCGATCACCAGCAAAGGCCAGCTGGGATTAATAAGGTGGAGGGAATTCAGAATCACTTTACGAGTGATTACTTTTGATTAATTATAGTGCCCTGAGTGAAGGGGGGGGGGGATATGGGGCGGATGGGGGGGCCTCTTCTTACAAGCTTCCAAGCTGCGTTTTAATCAGAAGCTGGGTTAGTGTTGGACTCCTCTGGAGAGAGAAGCTTAATCATTTCTCACAACATGCAGCTAAGCATTGCTTTTGAGTGTTTTTGGGTCATACCCTCATAACCAGTTTGAGGTCTCTTCGTTCTTGTCCTTCTTGTAAACATATGCTATGGGCGTATCATAAATCTATCGCAAGAATGCATTAAATTTTTTGCTTACTGGAGTTCATTTACTATTTCCCAAACCACTGCATCAGTGTGTTTCACTTTATTTGAAACGTTAAACCACCTTCCCGTGCGTGAAGATCCAGCTTCTTCAGCGGCCTCTTTTTGTAGGATAGTGTCAAACGCTTTCTGACGTTCTGGAAACTTGGACTCCACACATCCCTCACTTTCCGCGTGGGATTTACTTCTCATGATTTACTTGTACAGAAAACGTTGAGATGTCTCTTTTTCTTTCTCTCGTGTTGATGCGTCGTGTCTCCAGCTCGTCTGATATAGATGATAAGAAGTAGGTGGGTCTTCGACACTGATCCTCGGGGTACTTCACTTGTCACCGTCAACCAGTCGGGTGCTTCCATTTTCCACATCGTTCCGCCGTTTTCCGTCTGTAGGTCAGCCCTGCGATCCACGTATTCATATACCCGATTCGCTGAGATCAATCCGCGTGGAGGTGGTAGGTAGTGAACACTGATTCGAAATAGTTTTGTTTGATACGCAAACAATTTCTTCGTTATCGGTTTGCGAAGGTACCACCGCCGGGGGACAACGAGCCTGTGGTGTCTTTGCTACATTCCAAGTCCCTCTTCACGTCGTGAGAAATTTTGTATACTCTTTTTTTGCATCGGATTTTGTTCTACGTCTGTGTAGTTTCCTTCGTGCAGTCTCTTCGTAGTCTTATTTACATCCACTGGATCCTAAGAGTCGAGGCTTGACTCCGATAATTCCCTCCCGCACTCCTCTTACGTCTAATTCAGTCGGTGTGGTGAGCACTGCCCGCCACCTCCTGTCTCGTGGCAAAGTCTCTTGACGTGGGGTGCTAGCAGGTGGGCTGGATGGCTGGCTCTCTCTCTCTCTCTCTCTCTCTCTCTCTCTCTCTCTCTCTCTCTCTCTCTCTCTCTCTCTCTCTCTCTCTCTCTCGTCCATAAACGACGGCAGGTCCCGCAAAACAATCAGGTCACCTTCAACCCGACTCCCGCGTTAATGACGCCCACTTTGTTGTGAAATTAGAAACGTATTGCTGGGAGGGAAGGAAGGAAGGGAGGGGAGGGGGCGGACGACGGAAAAGCGAGGCGAGGAGAGAGAGAGAGAGAGAGAGAGAGAGAGAGAGAGAGAGAGAGAGAGAGAGAGAGAGAGAGTTGTAAGAGGGAAGGGAAGGATGGATAGAAGAAGGGAGTGGAAGTAAGTGAGATATTAGAAAAGAAGTGTGTTCTTTTTTTAATTATACCTCTGGGACAAAGGATCAGAAAGAGGGAATGGTGGTTAAATGAAGGGGGGAAGGAGAGAGAGAGAGAGAGAGAGAGAGAGAGAGAGAGAGGAGAAGTAAGTGAGAGGGTGGGGAATATGGCGAGCCATTTTCACTCCCTCCACCGTAGCCAGGTACTTCTTATTACCCCGGGTCTGGTCGTCTGGCGTGACGCTGCTTACTATATCTTCTGGGCAACAGGATCTCATGTGTGCTCTCATTAGCACGGTCATAGCTCCCCACCAGCCGCCACCTCTCTCCCACCGCCAGGTCCCTCACACTCTCAGCTAAACTTATGACGGGCGTCTGTCAATCCTGGCCACCTCTGGTCCCTCACACTCTCAGCTAAGCTTATGACGGGCGTCCGTCAGTCCTGGCTACCTCTCCCCCACCGCGAAGACACCCACTGTCTACCTGAACCAGCGCTTCTCGGTCGATTTCGCCGCTTGTGTGTGTGAAAGTCGAAACGTGTTGTCCTCCTCCTCCTCCGCTCCTTAAGAAACATGCGGTGGTGGAGCACGTCCCATAAAGGATGGATGACCCATCCCCCATCCCTCTATCCCTTCCAACTGAATACAGACAGCCTAAAGGATGACTCTTCTAGCCCTTCCAACTAAACACAACTTTAAAAGACCGACAGTCGACTTCACAGTTCTGAAATCTACCACTGGGCTACGAGTCCTCGAATCCCCTCCTCAACACCCATTTCCCTCGGGTCTCGAATGCCACAAGTTTTCTCAAGGGACTGACTATCAGTCATGGCGTCCGCGGGACGAGATCCGCTCGTGATATATAGCCTCCCTCTGCTGATAAGACATCTGGCCATCGCCTCCATGAGAGAAGGGGGTTGGGGGACACTTGAGAAGGAGTCCAGTCGTGTAACCCGTTGCGTTTGACAGGCTCCGGCGGTCGTATCGGAACCTGATCTCCAAGGCTTTCCCTCGTCTTTTGTTGGCTCGCCTCTCCCTCGCCCTGTTCCTTCGTATCTCGCTTCCTCTCTGGCCGGTGCGTCTCTCTCTCTTGTGATCTTGGATGGATCAAAAAACCCCTCTCTCTCTCCCTTGCTCCCTTATCAGCAGCTGCTCTCTCTCTCTCTCTCTCTCTCTCTCTCTCTCTCTCTCTCTCTCTCTCTCTCTCTCTCTCTCTCTCTCTCTCTCTCTCTCTCTCTCTCTCTCGTTTCCTTTCGTTTTCCTCCCTTTCCGTTCTCCTCCTTTATGTTTCGCCTCTGCCATCGGTTTTCCCTTCCTTTAGGTGGCATACACGTAACGCTGATCAACCAGGTTTCTGCCTCTGCTTCCTAGATCCGTTCCCCCCCCCCCCATCTTCTTACGTCACGTCTCGTTACAACCCCCACTTGATTGTCGTCACGTCTCGTTACAACCCCCACTTGATTGTCGTCACGTCTCGTTACAACCCCCACTTGATTGTCGTCACGTCTCGTTACAACCCCCACTTGATTGCCGTCACGTCTCGTTACAACCCCCACTTGATCTGTGTAACGTCTCGGTGACGTCACGTCTCGTTACAGCTACCACCCGATTGACGTCACGTCTCGTTACAACCACCACTTGGTTTACGTCACCTCTCGTTACAGCTACCACCCAATTATACGTCACGTCTCGTTACAACCACCACTTGATTTCCGTCACGTCTCGTTACAGCTACCACCCGATTTTTTGGTCCGTGGCTCGTGACCCCGATATGGCCCTGTGGCCATTGACTGGTGACCCCTCCTTCTGACCTCATTGTAGTGTTTCCTCGATACAGCGACCACTGGTCATAGTCCGCCATTGATCGGGTAACATCTGTTTTGTCTCGCCTGTTTTAACTGGATATAAAGGCCACCCGTTGAGCGGCCACCTTTCCCAGGACGGCATCGTCTCCTAAACCGTCCACCTGCCTGGAACGGTCACCACTCTTCGCCGTTAGTCCTTCACACAGCAGACTGATCATAACGACCACCTCCTTATAACGCGAGGCTCACTACTGAATATAACGGCCACCCCGCTTTGCTGACTGTAGCGGCCAGATCTTATAAAGCGGTCGCCTATCTATAACGCACATCCTGTGTTCGTTTACCAGATATAGCGGCTCCTCTCTCTCTCTCTCTCTCTCTCTCTCTCTCTCTCTCTCTCTCTCTCTCTCTCTCTCTCTCTCTCTCTACCAGTGATCTTCCCCTCTTTTTTACCGAGTATAGCGACCACCTCTGAATACCGGTGATTCTCCCCGCTGCCAATTAGATATAGCGACCACCTTACTAGTACCGGCCACCTCTCTGTTCCACGTAGTAGACCTGCTATTTTTTTTTTTTTCACTGAATATAACGACCACCTTTCAGCAACGACCCACCTCTTGATAACGTTATTCTTCCCGAAGTAATCAGATATAGCGACCACCCGTTGTTGTACAGACCACCTTGTCGTACCGGTAACCATCCCCCCCGTGTTCACTTGATACAGCGGTCAACCAGTCTCAGCGGCCACTTTTGCATCGCCTATGATCCACCTACAGTTCACCAGATATAGCGACCACCCTTCGACAGGCTGCAAACCCCCCACCCACCGCTCATAACGACCACCCCTTTTAATCCTCCTGCGCTATTCACTGTATATAACGACCCACCCCTTAGTGACCTCCTTGCGATAGAGCTCAAAACTCCCTACGAACCCATAACGTTTTATATTCGACCCTCCTGCTTCGGTCAGGTCAAGGGTTCGAACCCGGTCTTCTAAGATCGGAATTCGAACCTTCTCCCTCAGCCGAGGTCAGAGGGTCGTGTCTTGCGGTGTGAAGACACAGCCGACGTAAAACCTTAATCCTGGCACGATAGTGGGTGATGGCGAGCGGTGGAGACCGGGGTCCGGTGGAGGCGGCGCTGCTTTGAGAGAGTGGGAGACAGAGAGAGAGAGAGAGAGAGAGAGAGAGAGAGAGAGAGAGAGAGAGAGAGAGAGAGAGAGAAAGCGGTGTGAAGGCATCATTGAACATGTCGTCCACCGACGTTTTAGTTGTAAAGCTAACCACGTCAACCTCTCATCCCTACCTCCCCTTTTCCCCTCCCCTTCTCCCCCGTCAAGTAACACTAGAGCCACGTCAATCACTTCCCTCAACCTCTCCTTCAAAGTCAAACGACACTGACCGCGTCAACCATCGTTTCTCGTCATCTAGTAACACTGCTGACCACGTCAACCTCTCCTCCCCTATCAAGTAACAGTGTAGCCATGTCAACCTCAGCTCGCTCATCAAGTAAACCTGTCCACGTGAACCTCTCCTCCCCATCAAGTAACAGTATCGCCACGTCAACCTCTCCTCCCCCCATCATGTAACAGTGCAGCCACGTCAACCTCTCCTCCCCATCAAGTAACAGTGTAGCCACGTCAACCTCTCCTCCCCATCAAGTAACAGTGTAGCCACGTCAACCTCTCCTACCCCATCAAGTAACACTGTCCACGTCAACCTCTCCTACCCCATCAAGTAACAGTGTAGCCATATCAACCTCTCTTCTCTATCAAGTAACAGCGTAGGTAGCCACGTCAACCTCTCCTCCCCCATCAAGTAACAGCGTAGGTAGCCACGTCAACCTCTCCTCCCCCCATCAAGTAACAGTGTAGCCACGTCAGCCTCTCCTCCCCCATCAAGTAACAGTTCAGCCACATCAACCTCTCCTCCCCATCAAGTAACAATGTAGCCGCGTCAACCTCGCCTCCCCCCATCAAGTAACAGTGTAGCCACGTCAACCTCTCCTCCCCCATCAAGTAACAGTTCAGCCACGTCAACCTCTCCTCCCCATCAAGTAACAATGTAGCCGCGTCAACCTCTCCTCCCCCATCAAGTAACACTGTCCACGTCAACCTCTCCTCCCCCCATCAAGTAACAGTGTAGCCATATCAACATCTCTTCTCTATCAAGTAACAGCGTAGGTAGCCACGTCAACCTCTCCCCCCCCCCATCAAGTAACAGTGTAGCCACGTCAACCTCTCCTCCCTCATCAACTAACACCATCACCACGTCAAACTCTCAGTCCTCATTAGTCGAGACCCCACAACTCTGACCGTAGTGTATATGTACAAATTATTACGAACTTTATACCTCGCTCTGGTGCACAAAATAAATATAATATTTTAAGTGGAATGAGTCCCCCATATATGACTGGTTATTAGTGAGAGTATATATATATATATATATATATATATATATATATATATATATATATATATATATATATATATATATAATATATATATATATATATATATATATATATATATATATATATATATATATATATATATATATATATATATATATATATCTTTTTTCTTTCAAACTATTCGCCATTTCCTGCATTAGCAACGTAGCGTTAAGAACAGAGGACTGGGCCTTTGAGGGAATATCCTCACATGGCCCCCTTCTCTGTTCCTTCTTTTGGAAAAAAAAAGAAAAAGAGAGGGGAGGATTTCCAGCCCCCCGCTCCCTCCCCTTTTAGTCGCCTTCTACGACACGCAGGGAATACGTGGGAAGTATTCTTTCTCCCCTATCCCCAGGGATATATATATATATATATATATATATATATATATATATATATATATATATATATATATATATATATATATATATACATATATCATAGTTTTGAAGTTATACACCTACTTATAACTGTTATATGTTACACTGTATCGTGAATAAACACGATACCTGTTAGTGAGAATTTTTCATGTATACAAATGGACTGAATTAGACTCGTATTTCCTATGTGTCTGTCTGGCCGAGGGCCGCGTACCCCACCCGACCCCCTAGCCTAGCGTCGTCCTCCCACACCTCACACCGCTGTGTTTCTCTGGGAGTTCGACGAGTCCAAGGAACCTTCGGCAAAATGCAGCGGCATGCGGAGCCACAGGTGTTGGTAAGAACGACACTCCTGGACGAAAAAGTGGTATGATAATATTCTCCACACTTGCACATCGGACGTAATCTAGAATGTGACATTTCCTTTTACAGTCTACAATGGGT
Organism: Panulirus ornatus; assembly: GCF_036320965.1. Classification (NCBI taxonomy): domain Eukaryota; kingdom Metazoa; phylum Arthropoda; class Malacostraca; order Decapoda; family Palinuridae; genus Panulirus; species Panulirus ornatus. The sequence continues at coordinate 8,647,638 of NC_092246.1, read as the reverse complement.
GGTAGTGGGGAGGGCCCAGAAAATCAAGGGGAGGGGGGAAACGTAGGACTCACGTAAAAGTAGGCGAAACACTTGTAGAAATCGACGGAACTTGTGAAAGCCTTGCCCAGCATCCCCCGGGCGACCAAAATTGGTCGTAATTTCCAGGGTTTGTGTGGAAATATTCCCAGACGCTCACAGGAACGGGCATCGCGCCAACTCGCGTGAAACGTAAACAGACAGACGACACAGCTGGTACCGCCACGGGCCGCCCTCCCCACTTGCAGTCAGTCTTCACACGCGTCCCCCACAAGGTAACTACATTAATTTGGTCCATTTTTACCTTAAACCTGGCTGCTGGGGAAGCCCAGGTAAGGTTGTCATGGAGTCTGTTGATTTCAATAATGCGTTTCATCCACTTTCGCGCCATCTAACCACACACACACACACACACACATACACACACAGTTTCCCTCATCTTCATAGCCCTTCCACTGTCACTTACCCAGTATCACAAAGGAGAAAAAAAAATAATGGGAAGGGAGGAGGAATTATTATCCAAATCGCGTAGCGCTGAATGCATCACTTCAGCAAATTAGTAGTTTTGTAGTTACACCAATTTTGTTCATTTCGATGAACAGATTGGCGGAGCCAAACTGATTCTTTACGTTTGATGGTCTACTCTTACCTGAGAGTGCTCTTTGTTAAGTAGCAGGATAACGATCATGGGCATACCTAACCTACACACACTCTGCTGGCCAAAGTCGGGGATATGATATTTTCTCTTTGGAATCGACCCGTCACCACCAGCGCGCGCGTCCCTCCGGCCTGGCCTACCTTTCATATCCTGTTAGTACGAGTTGCGGGAGCGGGTTTTAGTGAAAACGAATGATTTGAGAGTTGCAAGTCTCGTCCGGCTTCGTAAGGGTTTTTGTCCCCCAAAAAAGAGGTTCTCTTTACCATTATAAAGGACTTGCAGTCTTCAGTCTATCTTGAAACCCATTCTTTTGCTACTGGTCCGCGGGGAATGTGAGGCGCCTTCTTCATCCTCCATGCCGGGCCCTGGGGAGTACCAAGCGATTCCCTCCACCCTGCTGACGTGTCCTGGGAGATTGCCACCCCTACCCTCCCAATCCGCCGCCCTTCTCCTCCTCCTCCCCCTCAACCCTGATATTGGACCTTGGAGAGTGCCAAAGACCCACCCTCTCCCCCACCGAACATTATAGTTCCCGTGTTCTTAAAGGGGCCACATATATATCTGGTCCTTCCTCCTATTGTCGTGTCCTGGAAGATTACGTACACCCGTCCTGTTCCTCGTTATCGTGTCCTGGAAGGTGTCCTAGTGCCTCGCCTCCCATTGCCGTGTCCTGGAAGGTTCCAAGTATATGCCCCATCCCCCGTGGCGTGTCCTGGAAGATGTCATATATCTGTCCCGTCCCTCGTTGCCGTGTCCTGGAAGGGGTCATGTACCAGCTCCGTTCTCCGCGTTGCCATGTCTTGCAAGGGGTCGTATATCTGGTCCATGCATTATCCTTGTCTCTTCCTCACCGTGTTGTGGGAGTTCCCAGTCGCCTCCTGTAGTATCACCAAGAGTGTAAACATTCCCGATCGATAATTTTGATGGCTCGGTGATGATTTTTATGTGATGTCGGTGTCTGATGATCTTTAGAACCCCTTTAGTCTTTACTGTTTGGTGCCGAAAATATATATATGACGTGCTGTCAGTGGATTGAATCAAGGCATGTGAAGCGTCTGGGGTAAACCATGGAAAGCTGTGTAGGTATGTATATTTGCGTGTGTGGACGTATGTATATACATGTGTATGGGGGTGGGTTGGGCCATTTCTTTCGTCTGTTTCCTTGCGCTACCTCGCAAACGCGGGAGACAGCGACAAAGTATAAAAAAAAAAAAAAAAAAAAAAAAAATATATATATATATAATCACTGATTATAAACAAAGTGCATAACTGCAGATATATATAGTTGAATTAAATAATTTCTGTTTCACAAACTAATTTTGGCTCGTCTGTACATTTCCTCTTTTGCACATGTAGGGGATCTATGTTAGAACGACAACTTGACTAATATTTCCAGTTGGTAAATGGATTTCTTTTTTTTTTTTTTCACCGAGTGTCCGTTTAAATGGTATGGCTATAGAAAATGCAAAAAAACAAGATTTTTTTTCCCCCCCCATTCAGAAGGGGAAAGAGAATTGCTTTCCTATAAAGCCAGAACCCTGTAGCTCTTTCATATCCATCAGGAATTTTTAATTAGCAATAAATGAAAACTACGTTTCCCGTTTTTTTTTTTTCTGTTTCATCTAGAGTGCAGCGGTCATAGCGGGTTCGCCATGTTCTAACGATCCTCCGAGCTGTAAAATATATATATATATATATATATATATATATATATATATATATATATATACATATATATATATATATATATATATATATATATATATATATATATATAATCATCTCGGAAAGCAGATATGGGTATGTTTGAAGGAATTGTGGTTCCAACAATGTTATATGGTTGCGAGGCGTGGGCTATAGATAGACTTGTGCGCAGGAGGGTGGATGTGCTGGAAATGAGGTGTTTGAGGACAATATGTGGGGTGAGGTGGTTTGATCGAGTGAGTAACAGAGATGTGTGGTAATAAAAAGAGTGTGGTTGAGAGAGCAGAAGAGGGTGTTTTGAAGTGGTTTGGTCACATGGAGAGAATGAGTGAGGAAAGATTGACAAAGAGGATATATGTGTCGGGGGTGGAGGGAACGAGAAGTAGGAGACCAAATTGGTGGTGGAAAGATGGAGTGAAAAAGATTTTGAGTGATCGGGGCCTGAACATGCAGGAAGGTGAAAGGCGTGCAAGGAATAGAGTGAATTGGAACGATGTGGTATACCGGGGTCGACATGCTGTCAGTGGATTGAACCAGGGCATGTAAAGCGTCTGGGGTAAACCATGGAAAGTTTTGTGGGGCTTGGATGTGGGAAGGGAGCTGTGGTTTCGGCGCATTATACATGACGGCTACAGACTGAGTGTGAACGAAAAACTTCCTCCAGTTTTTCTCCATTCAAACTAACCTCCCAATTTACTTGTCCCTCAACCCTACTGTACCTAATAACCTTGCTCTTATTCACATTTACTCTTAGCTTTCTTCTTTCACTCACTTTACCAAAGTCAGTCACCAGCTTCTGGAGTTTCTCTCCCGAATCAGCCACCAGCGCTGTACTATCAGCGAACAATTGACTCACTTCCCAAGCTCTCTCATCCACAACAGACTGCATACTTGCCCTTCTTTCCAAGACTCTTGCATTCACCTCCCTAACAACCCCGTCCATAAACAAGTTAAAGAACCGTGGAGATATCACGCAAAGCCACATTCACTGAGAACCAATCACTTTCCTCTCTTCCTACACGTACACATGCCTTACTTCCTCGATAAAAACTCTTCACAGCTTCTAACAACTTACCTCCCATCCCATATATTCTTAATACCTTCCACAGAGCATCTCTATGAACTCTATCATATGCCTTCTCCAGATCCATTAATGCTACAATGCTACATACAAATCCAATTGCTTTTCTAAGTATTTCTCACATACATTTTTCAAAGCAAACACCTAGTCCACAAATCTACCACTTCTGAAACTACACTGTTCTTCCCCAATCTGATTTTCTGTACATGCCTTCACCCTCTCAATCAATACCCTCCCATATAATTTCCCAGGAATACTCAACAAACTTACACCTCTGTAATCTGAGCACTCACTCTTATCCCCTTTGCCTTTGTACAATTCCGCCAGTCCTCAGGCACCTCACCATGAGTCATACATACATTAAATAACTTTACCAACCAGCCAACAGTACAGTCACCCACTTTTTTAGTATATTCCACTGCAATACCATCCAAACCCGCTGCCTTGCCCGCTTTCATCTTCCGCAAAGCTTTTACTACCTCATCTCTGTTTACCAAATCATTCTCCCTAACCCTCTCACTTTGGCCAACAAATGAAAATTTACAAATATTTCTCCCTTTACTTAACAATTTAGTACCTTCCATCAAATTTACTGTAGAAAATGAAATATTGGTATGTTACCATTTTTAGATTGCATGATCCATAGGTAAGGAAATAAGTTGAAGTTTAGCATATACAGAAAACCCACCAATGTATGCTCATATATCCATTATTACTCATCTAAACATGACAGAGTTAAATTATCATCATTTCAATCTATGTTCCTTAGGGCATTACGTATTTGCAGTCCAGAGTTTATTGATGATGAGTTTGAGAAGATACAGAATCTAAGTTAAAGTACCCTAGATCTTTCATTAATAAATCCCTTAAGTTAGCAAAGAAATCATTTTATAGCGTTGAGCTCAAACCTCCCATTGACACCATGAATCTTTTAGTTCTCCCTTTTGATGATAATTTCACTTTACTTCCCATGTTGCTTAAATCCTTTAATGTAAATGTTGCCTTTAGCAACAATGATACTATAAAGAATATCTTAATCAGGAATTAACCAGAAAATTCTCTTGGATGCATCTATAATGTGCCGTGTGGAAACTGATAAATTATATGTTGGTCAGACTGGTAAGGATCTTTCTGTTAGACTTAAGCAACATAAATATAGTATAAGAACAGGACAAGAATCAAATGCCTTGTTTAATCACGTTAAAAACTATGATCATTGTATTGACTGGAGTAATGCCATCTCAGTTATTAACTCTAACTCTATTACCAAGAGAAATGTCATTGAATCTTCTATTATTAAATACACAAAGAATTATGATCTTGATATTAGTGATGGTCTGTACAAATTAGATAACTTTATTGTTGATAAGATTTGTAAAATGATAAGTTTATGAACGCTCGTTGTATGTTTTGGACAATCACGTTTACCAAGTGGCGTCCTAGCTTCGTCTCTTCGATGTATATCAACTGACTTATACTTCTCTCTTTTGTCTCCCCTGATGATGAGACTATTACACGAAAGTGCACTTGGGAACTTATCGTGTTTCATTTTCCCCATGGACTCATAGGAATATATATATATATATATATATATATATATATATATATATATATATATATATATATATATATATATAGATAGATAGATAGATAGATAGATATTGTGTTGTAGGTAGGCTGCAAACCTACATATACACACGTCTGGTGTTATTTTAACCAGTGACGAAACTCGCTTCCAAAGTCAAAGGCAATAGATGCAAGGGTAAGACTTCTGTAAATGGCACCGGTGCGGCCACAAGCCAGCGGGGGTATAATCGTTTCTCCTGACGAAACTTTTACTGATGCGTTTCTCGTATTGCTCTTGATTCATATTCCCCAAGGGAGGGAGAGGGTGTGTGGGGGTAAAGGGAGAACGGAGGAGGAGAACTTTCGGAGACGCGAATGTCATGAAAGCATTGCAAGGACACGAGTTAGGGTAAGCTGTTTTCCCCCCAGTCATGCTTGCTGTGTGTGTCACCAGGGAAAAAGGATTGTCTTAGATGTTACCTGGTGATGGCTAAAGGTTAATCAAATACTAAAATAACGTGCGGAGATGTTGCATTTTTTTTATTGTTTTAAATCCTATCCGTCCGGTGTGAGAGACCGCGGGTTACAGAGCGGGTTTTCACGTTCGATTGTAACTGGTCCTTCCATGGGCTAGGTTAGACTTTAACCAATGGACACCTAATCCTTACTTACTTAACCCCAAGCATTTACCTTACCTTTTAGCCTCAGGCCTGAACGAGGGAAGGAAGCTTGTCTCAACCGATCCTTTCCCTTACATATGAAGCCCTATATAACCTAGGCCTTTCCCTTACCTAACCAAGCATAGTACTTTGAGAGACACTTAAAGCGCCTATCAAAACCAAAGCCTCGCTCGTAAATTGCTTTTAAAAGTTGCTGCTCCTTACGTAGCTAAAGTGTCGACATATGTCAACCAAATGCCCAATAGACTTCTTGAACAAAAGCCTAGCTTCGTGGATCTTCTTCGTTAGGTTATATATATATATATATATATATATATATATATATATATATATATATATATATATATATATATATATATATATATATTCCGCTGTGTAGAAAATAGCTCAAATCTTTAATACCTTCAGCAGACTAGTAGAATTGCAAGATCTTCTTACCTGTTTTTACCACATTTTACCCCATCAGACTTAACCAGGCCTCTACCCTCCCATTATACCAGACTTGGCCATACTATTTCGACCTATTCCCTACCCAAATCATAATGAGGACATTGTACATTTCCCGGTAATTGCATTCGCTTTTTTCGTGGGTCTTCAAACCCACCCTCCCCTTACCCATTATTTGAGTATTATCATCGGCTGTGGACGACGAGGGAGGGAGGTGAGGGAGGAGGTGAGGGAGGTGGAGGAGGTGTCGGTTTTTGATGGGCTTACCGCTTCCCGACCGACCGACCGACTGCCCGACCGACCGACCGACCTGTCGTAATGATCCCCCCAATGTTCTGCCTTTTTTGTCCGTTGATTGTTGTGTCCGTATCGGAGCGTTTTTTGTCCGTTCATTGTGTCCGTACCCGAGCGTTTTTTGTCCGTTCATTGTGTCCGTCTCCGAGCGTTTTTTGTCCGTTCATTGTGTCCGTATCCGAGCGTTTTTTGTCCGTTCATTGTGTCCGTATCCGAGCGTTTTTGTCCGTTCATTGTGTCCGTAGTGGAGTGGTAAATGCCTGGGCTGTCTCCCCGGTGGGGGCGCGGGGCGGCGAGGGTGAGTTAGACGCATTGGTTAGGTAAATCTAACTCACTCATGACCAGTACGTACGACGGGACAGTTGCGCTGTGTACGGTCGATCGCTCTTACGTGGGACGTGTGCCTTGGTACGTGGGAAGGACAGATGGTTCGTGAGGACAGATGGTACGTGGGAAGGACGGATGGTACGTGGGAAGGACAGGTGGTACGTGGGAAGGACAGGTGGTACGTGGGGAGGACAGATGGTACGAGGGAAGGACATATGGTACGTGGGAAGGACATATGGTACGTGAGGACATGTGGTACGTGAGGACATATGGTACGTGGGAAGGACATATGGTACGTGGGAAGGACATATGGTACGTGGGAAGGACATATGGTACGTGGGAAGGACATATGGTACGTGGGAAGGACAGATGGTACGTGGGAAGGACAGATGGTACGTGGGACGGACACATGGTACGTGGGAAGGACAGATGGTACGTGGGAAGGACATATGGTACGTGGGAAGGACATATGGTACGTGGGAAGGACATATGGTACGTGGGAAGGACATATGGTACGTGGGACGGACACATGGTACGTGGGAAGGACAGATGGTACGTGGGAAGGACATATGGTACGTGGGGAGGACACATGGTACGTGGGAAGGACATATGGTACGTGGGAAGGACACATGGTACGTAGGAAGGACAGGTGGGGTCTTATGATGGTCTTATGACGACGTAATTCGCTGGAAAAGTGACAGGATCTTAAACTCCCACTTTCCATAGCTAGGAGACAGGACAGTAGAGCTGGACAGTGGACAGTAGACAGCGGAACGATATTTGTGGTGAATGGTAAGTGCCTGAAACACGCACCAGGTGGACAGTTAATTACGTGGAACGTGTTTAATGGACAGTCAAGACCTGGAACATGTGTTTGTGGACAGTAAATACCTGAACCACGTGTCTGGTGGACAGTAGAAACGAGGAACATGTGTTTGGTGGACAGGGAATACCTGGAACATGTGTTTGGTCGACAGTAAATACTTGGAACATGTGTTTGGTCGACAGTATATACCTGGAACATGTGTTTGGTCGACAGTGAATACCTGGAACATGTCTTTGGTGGACAGTGAATACCTGGAACATGTCTTTGGTGGACATTGAATACCTGGAACATGTGTTCGGTCGACAGTGAATACCTGGCACATGTGTTTGGTCGACAATATATACCTGAAACATGTGTTTGGTCGACAGGGAATACCTGGAACATGTGTTTGGTCGACAGTGAATACCTGGAACATGTGTTTGGTCGACAATATATACCTGGAACCTGTTTTATGGACGGTAAATACCTGGAACATGTCGTCTGGTGGACAGTACATCGCTGGTACGTGGTCTGCGGGCAATAAATAACTGCAACCTGTGTTTAGTGGACAGGAAACAGGTTTAGCATGTATTTAGTGGACCCAGTAAACGCATTCAGGTCAACAGGGGACGAGGCTCAACCTCGCACCGGTAGCATCAGATCATGTATATCAGTCTACGTGCGTGGGTTAGGTTAGGCGTCCTTCGCTGCCTCCCCCTGGCACTTCGATCCCTCCCTCACCTTCCTCCCTCACCGCCAGGGCCTTCCCTCACCGCCAGGGCCTTCCCTCACCGCCAGGGCCTTCCCTCACTGCCAGGGCCTTCCCTCACCGCCAGGGCCTTCCCTCACCGCCAGGGCCTTCCCTCACTGCCAGGGCCTTCCCTCACCGCCAGGGCCGCTCCTCCTCCCACTGTTATCAGTACTCAGGCTCTGTGTGTGTCCCCCCGCCGCCGCCCAAGCTGAACCTGAGGTCACCGCCTAGACCGCCCATGTCACCGCTCAGACCGCCCACTGCTACTCCCCGGGCCCGCCCATGACCACCCAGAACAACTAGGCTTTGTTTGCCCTACGCCACCACCGGCGTCGTCAACATTCTGCCCCCACACACACCACAAGAGCCATCACCGCCCATCACCGCCCATGCCACCCACTACCACCACCACCACTTTGCCGCCCAAACTGTTGCCACCCTGCCACCACCACTACCACCCAGTATTTTTTCTACACTTTAATCATAAGTAAAGTGACATTGATTTCCAAATGCCGATAAGTAGACTTTGATGAAATGCGCCGGGATGCCTGGGGTTACGTGAGCTGGAAACGCGCCGAGATCTTGGTGACGTGAACGGGATTTAGCCTCGAGATGTGCGTGCGTCGCCCGCAAAAACATTGCGTCACTTAAAGGCATTGCGTCACTTAAAGACATTGCGTCACTTAAAGACATTGCGTCACTTAAAGACATTTGCGTCTCTTAAAGGCATTGCGTCACTTAAAGGCATTGCGTCACTTAAAGACATTGCGTCACTTAAAGACATTGCGTCACTTAAAAGACATTTGCGTCACTTAAAGACATGGAAACACACATCCTTGAGAGTGAAGAATATCTACAAAAAGAGAAGAAAGAAAAGTGATAAGAGAGAAATAGCAGTCTGGACTTCTCGAGAAAGATGAAGAATTGAAAGAAAAAAGAAGAAAGAAGGTAAACATGCATGAAAGAAATGCTTACACGATAATTGGAGTGAGAGTGGCGAGTCTACAGAATAAAATGAAGTTAATACACGACATGTTGGAGGAAAATCATATTCTGGGGCGGGGGGAAATGAGCGTTTGGGAAAGAGAATTTCTCACAACGTGAAGTATACTGGAAAATGTATGAAGTATATAAGGAACAAGAAACATATCATAAATATATATATATATATATATATATATATATATATATATATATATATATATATATATATATATATATATATATATTCCTATGAGTCCATGGGGAAAATGAAACACGAAAAGTTCCCAAGTGCACTTTCGTGTAATAATCACATCATCAGGGGAGACACATAGGAATATCTTGATCACGCGCTAAATTGTGATCCTTTCCAATATATATATATATATATATATATATATATATATATATATATATATATATATATATATATATATATATATATATTCCTATGACTCCATGGAGAAAATGAAACACGAAAAGTTCCCAAGTGCACTTTCATGTAATAATCACATCATCAGGGCAGACACATAGGAATATGGCGTCACTAAATGTGGCGTCACAACGCGTCACCCGTTGCCCCGGGGCGACGTCACGCTCCCCCCGGGCACACATCGGGGTGGTGAGGGACGCGCCCCTAGGATGCTGGGCGGCGAGGAGGAGGAGGAGGAGACCTGTCAGACCCAATCCTTGATCATGGAGTATCCTATCCTTGTATCCTATACCAGCGCGCACCTCCCATCACGCATGACTAAGGCCCAAAGGTCCGTCACACATTGGAGGAAGAACGCCGTAGTGGACCACAGCCACCGCCAGCAACCAAGGG
>NC_092246.1:8590000-8630000 GCF_036320965.1 Panulirus ornatus | reverse complement strand
GGGCCCGTTCTTTTACCATTGACTAGACGTTCCTTTAGTTTAAGCTGAGGCCGTTCTTTTACCATTGACTAAGACGTTCCTTTAGTTTAAGCTGAGGCCGTTCTTTTACCATTGACTAAGACGTTCCTTTAGTTTAAGCTGGGGCCCGTTCTTCTACCATTGACTAAGACGTTCCTTTAGTTTAAGCTGAGGCCGTTCTTTTACCATTGACTAGACGTTCCTTTAGTTTAAGCTGAGGCCGTTCTTTTACCATTGACTAAGACGTTCCTTTAGTTTAAGCTGAGGCCGTTCTTTTACCATTGACTAAGACGTTCCTTTAGTTTAAGCTGAGGCCGTTCTTTTACCATTGACTAAGACGTTCCTTTAGTTTAAGCTGAGGCCGTTCTTTTACCATTGACTAGACGTTCCTTTAGTTTAAGCTGAGGCCGTTGTTTTACCATGGACTGGACGTTCCTTTAGTTTAAGCTGAGGCCGTTCTTTTACCATGTACTAGACGTTCCTTTAGTTTCAGCGGGGCCCGTTCTTTTACCATTGACTAAGACGTTCCTTTAGTTTAAGCTGAGGCCGTTCTTTTACCATTTACTTAAAAGTTTTTGGGGTTTTTTTTGTCATTTTTTTTTTTACATCTGTACTGGATGAACGGTCGTTAATGTTCTGTTTGCCTGTTGGTGCTTTTGGGCGGCCTGGCTAACGGTAGCTTCTGTTTCTGTTGACAGGGGTAGCTGAGGTCGGCCGACCCCGTTTGTGGGAACACACCCGTTGGCCAGCCTCCAGGGCCAATACGTCATCAGCCCGTCAACCCTGGGAGTGGATTACGCTGTCAGCCAATCAACGCCGAGAGTGAGTGAATGAGAGCCATCAGCCAATCAACGCCAAGAGTGAGTGCGTCCATCAGCCCATCAACGTCCAGAGTGATTAAGCCATCAGCCAATCAACGCCAAGAGTGAGAACGCCATCAGCCAATCAGCAGCAAGAGTGAAGACGCCTTTAGCACCCCAAGTAAGTCTGTCATATATGCTGTAGGCGTGACCTGGGTGGTACCAGGTATGGTGTGACCTGGGTGGTACCAGGTATGGTGTGACCTGGACGGTACCAGGTATGGTGTGGCCTGGACGGTACCAGGTATGGTGTGACCTGAGTGGTACCAGGTATGGTGTGACCTGGGGTGGTACCAGGTATGGTGTGACCTCGGGTGGTACCAGGTATGGTGTGACCTGGACGGTACCAGGTATGGTGTGACCTGGTTGGTACCAGGTATGGTGTGACCTGGGCGGTACCAGGTATGATGTGACCTGGGTGGTACCAGGTATGGTGTAACCTGGACAGTACCAGGTATGGTGTGACCTGAGTGGTACCAGGTATGGTGTGACCTGGGTGGTACCAGGTATGGTGTGACCTGGGTGGTACCAGGTATGGTGTGACCTGGGTGGTACCAGGTATGGTGTGACCTGGGTGGTACCAGGTATGGTGTGACCTGGGTGGTACCAGGTATGGTGTGACCTGACGGTACCAGGTATGGTGTGACCTGGGTAGGTACCAGGTATGGTGTGACCTGGGTGGTACCAGGTATGGTGTGACCTGGTCGGTACCAGGTATGGTGTGACCTGGGTGGTACCAGGTATGGTGTGACCTGGGTCGGTACCAGGTATGGTGTGACCTGGGTGGTACCAGGTATGGTGTGACCTGGACGGTACCAGGTATGGTGTGACCTGGGTCGGTACCAGGTATGGTGTGACCTGGGTGGTACCAGGTATGGTGTGACCTGGGTGGTACCAGGTATGGTGTGACCTGGGTGGTACCAGGTATGGTGTGACCTGGGTGGTACCAGGTATGGTGTGACCTGGACGGTACCAGGTATGGTGTGACCTGGGTGGTACCAGGTATGGTGTGACCTGGGTGGTACCAGGTATGGTGTGACCTGGGCGGTACCAGGTATGGTGTGACCTGGGTGGTACCAGGTATGGTGTGACCTGGACGGTACCAGGTATGGTGTGACCTGGGTGGTACCAGGTATGGTGTGACCTGGGCGGTACCAGGTATGGTGTGACCTGGGCGGTACCAGGTATGGTGTGACCTGGACGGTACCAGGTATGGTGTGACCTGGACGGTACCAGGTATGGTGTGACCTGGGCGGTACCAGGTATGGTGTGACCTGGGCGGTACCAGGTATGGTGTGACCTAGACGGTACCAGGTATAGTGTGACCTGGATGGTACCAGGTATGGTGTGACCTGGACGGTACCAGGTATGGTGTGACCTGGACGGTACCAGGTATGGTGTGACCTGGGGTGGTACCAGGTATGGTGTGACCTGGACGGTACCAGGTATGGTGTGACCTGGACGGTACCAGGTATGGTGTGACCTGGGGTGATACCAGGTATGGTGTGACCTGGGTGGTACCAGGTATAGTGTGACCTGGGTGGTACCAGGTATGGTGTGACCTGGACGGTACCAGGTATAGTGTGACCTGGATGGTACCAGGTATGGTGTGACCTGGATGTGACAAGGCAGAGTTGGTGGTGTGACCTGGATGGTACCTGGCAAATTATTTTGTGTGTGTGTGTGTGTGTGTTTGTGACCTGGATAAATATCAAGTCTCTCTCTCTCTCTCTCTCTCTCTCTCTCTCTCTCTCTCTCTCTCTCTCTCTCTCTCTCTCTCTCTCTCTCTCTGTGTTTGGTGTTGATCCTGTGTGACGACACTTAAGTGTATATATAAATGTATGTAAAGTTAATGGACAACCCTGTATACGAGAGAGAGAGAGAGAGAGAGAGAGAGAGAGAGAGAGAGAGAGAGAGAGAGAGAGAGAGCACAGCCATCTCCCAGCTGGCGAGGTTATGAAGCTGCAGATGACATCGGTGCGAACCAGCTGGTTCAGCAGCTGGTGCAGGTGGGGTGGGTTGGAGGAGAGAGAGAGAGGGGTGGGTAGGTGGGTGGGGTGGGTTGGAGGAGAGAGAGAGAGGGGTTGGTAGGTGGGTGGGGGGGGTTGGAGGAGTGAGAGAGAGGGGTTGGTAGGTGGGTGGGGTGGGTTGGAGGAGAGAGAGAGAGGGGTTGGTAGGTGGGTGGGGTGGGTTGGAGGAGAGAGAGGTGGGTGGGTAGGTGGGTGGGGGTGGGTTGGAGGAGAGAGAGAGGTGGGTGGGTAGGTGGGTGGGGTGGGTTGGAGGAGAGAGAGAGAGGGGTGGGTAGGTGGGTGGGGGTGGGTTAGAGGAGAGAGAGAGGTGGGTAGGTGGGTGGGGGTGGGTTGTAGGAGAGAGAGAGAGGGGTGGGTAGGTGGGTGGGGGTGGGTTGGAGGAGAGAGAGGTGGGTAGGTGGGTGGGGTGGGTTGGAGGAGAGAGAGAGAGGGGTGGGTAGGTGGGTGGGGGTGGGTTGGAGGAGAGAGAGGTGGGTAGGTGGGTGGGGTGGGTTGGAGGAGAGAGAGAGAGGGGTGGGTAGGTGGGTGGGGGTGGGTTGGAGGAGAGAGAGGTGGGTAGGTGGGTGGGGTGGGGTGGAGGAGAGAGAGGGGTGGGTAGGTGGGTGGGGGTGGGTTGGAGGAGAGAGAGGTGGGTAGGTGGGTGGGGTGGGTTGGAGGAGAGAGAGGTGGGTGGGTAAGTGGGTGGGGTGGCTCTTGTGGTGTAGGAGATGGGAGAGACGATGTGGGACGGCAGAGGAAGAGGAGGGAAGGAAGGGGAATAAGAATGGAACTAGACAGTAGTTAAAAAGATGAGATTGAATGATATTCCCTTTAAGGCTCGATCATCTGGTCTATATATATATATATATATATATATATATATATATATATATATATATATATATATATATATATATATTCCTATGAGTCCACGGGGAAAATGAAACACGAAAAGTTCCCAAGTGCACTTTCGTGTAATAATCACATCATCCTTTCCAACATATATATATATATATATATATATATATATATATATATATATATATATATATATATATATATATATATATATTCAAGGACCCTGTCTCCTGGGATTCCTGCAAATCGAAGGCTGCGCAGCAGTCAGTGGCAGGGAAAGGATGAACTCCTTTTTCACCCGCGTCGTGACCACGGGACAGGCTAGGCTCCGGTGTGTCACGTTGATCAGCGAGGACGGGACACACACACACACACACACACACACACACACACAAGGGTAAGAATAGAAACGAGAATATCGGACGGTCTATATTTCTGGTACACACACGTCCCAAGACTGTGTCCTGGGACGCTGCTGGCTTAGAATGTACGAGAGAAAGTTTGGGATAACTGGATTATATAGTTGGCAACATCTGGTCGGGTTATGTGGCCTGGGGTAATATATATATATATATATATATATATATATATATATATATATATATATATATATATATATATATACATATATAATCTCTTTTTCATTATTTTTCTTTTCGTTATACTTTGTCGCTGTCTTCCGCGTTAGCGAGGTAGTGCAAGGAAACAGACGAAAGAATGGCCCAACCCACCCACATACACATGTATATACATACACGTCCTCACACGCAAATATACATACCTATACATCTCACTGTACACATATATATACACACACAGACATATACATATATACACATGAACATAATCCATACTGTCTGCCTTTATTTATTCCCATCGCCACCTCGCCACACATGGAATAACATCCCCCTCCCCCCTCATGTGTGCGAGGTAGCGCTAGGAAAAGACAACACAGGCCCCATTCGTTCACACTCAGTCTCTAGCTGTCATGTAATAATGCCCGAAACCACAGCTCCCTTTCCACATCCAAGCCCCACAGAACTTTCTATGGTTTACCCCAGACGCTTCACATGCCCTGATTCAATCCATTGACAGCACGTCGACCCCGGTATACCACATCGATCCAATTCACTCTATTCCTTGCCCACCTTTCACCCTCCTGCATGTTCAGGCCCCGATCACTCAAAATCTTTTTCACTCCATCTTTCCACCTCCAATTTGGTCTCCCACTTCTCGTTCCCTCCACCCCCGACACATATATTATCTTGGTCAATCTTTCCTCACTCATTCTCTCCATGTGCCCAAACCATTTCAAAACATCCTCTTCTGCTTTCTCAACTACGCTCTTTTTATTTCCACACATCTCTCTTACCCTTACATTACTTACTCGATCAAACCTCCTCACACCACATATTGTCCTCAAACATCTCATTTCCAGCACATCCACCCTCCTGCGCACAACTCTATCCATAGCCCACCCCTCGCAACCATACAACATTGTTGGAACCACTATTCCTTCAAACATTCTTCAAGGCTCCCAGGATTTTCGCCCCCACCCTATGATTCACTTCCGCTTCCATGGTTCCATCCGCTGCCAGATCCACTCCCAGATATCTAAAACACTTTATTTCCTCCAGTTTTTCTCCATTCAAACTTACCTCCCAATTGACTTGACCCTCAACCCTACTGTACCTAATAACCTTGCTTTTATTCACATTTACTCTTAACTTTCTTCTTTCACACACTTTACCAAACTCAGTCACCAGATTCTGCAGTTTCTCACGTGAATCAGCCACCAGCGCTGTATCGTCAGCAAACAACTGATTCACTTCCCAAGCCCTTTCATCCACAACAGACTGCATACTTGCCCCTCTTTCCAAAACTCTTGCATTCACCTCCCTAACAAACCCATCCCGTAAACAATGTAAACAACCATGGAGACATCACACACCCCTCCCGTAAACCGACATTCACTGGGAACCAATTACTTTCCTCTCTTCCTACTCGTACACATGCCTTACATCCTCGATAAAAACTTTTCACTGCTTCTAGCTTCTACACCATATACTCTTCATACCTTCCACAGAGCATCTCTGTCAACTTTATCATATGCCTTCTCCAGGTCCATAAATGCTACATACAAATCCATTTGTTTTCTAAGTATTTTTCACATACATTCTTCAAAGCAAACACCTGATCCACACATCCTCTACCACTTCTGAAACCACACTGCTCTTCCCCAGTCTGATGCTGTGTACACGCCTTGACCCTTTCGATCAGTACCCTCCCATATAATTTCCCAGGAATAATCAACAAACTTATACCTCTATAGTTTGAACAATCACCTTTATCCCCTTTGCCTTTGTACAATAGCACTATGCAAGCATTCCGCCAATCCTCAGGCACTTCAGTATAAACCATACATACATTGAATAGCCTCACCAACCAGTCAACAACACAGTCACCCCCTTTTCTAATAAATTCTACTGCAATACCATACAAACCCGCCGCCTTGCCGGCTTTCATCTTCCGCAAGGCTTTCACTATATATATATATATATATATATATATATATATATATATATATATATATATATATATATATATATATATTATCCCTGGGGATAGGGGAGAAAGAATACTTCCCACGTATTCCCTGCGTGTCGTAGAAGGCGACTAAAAGGGGAGGGAGCGGGGGGCTGGAAATCCTCCCCTCTCATTATTTTTTTTTAATTTCCCAAAAGAAGGAACAGAGAAGGGAGCCAGGTGAGGATATTCCCTCAAAGGCCCAGTTCTCTGTTCTTAACGCTACCTCGCTAACGCGGGAAATAGCGAATGTTTGCGAATATGTATAATATATATATCAGATGTAGAAGGAATAAGGTTAACAGGGACACCAAATTGGAGGTGGAAGGATGGAGTGAAAAAGTTGTTGAATGATCGGGGCCTGAACATGAAGGAGGAGGAAAGAAATGCCTGGGATAGAATGAATTGGAACGATGTGGTATACAGGGGTCGACGTGCTGTCGATAGACTGAGCAAGGGCATGTGAAACGTCCTGGGTAAAACATGGAAAGCCCTATGGGGACTGGTTATAGATAGGGAACTGTGGTTTTCATTGCAATCATTTTTCCGTCCATTAATAAAAATAAAGAAATTTCGTTCGCCTCAATGATAGTAAACGAAAAAGTTTGATCAGGAGGCTCGGGAATGAACGAGGTAAGACGTAGGGAGAGTTCTCGTTGATTAATGAGCCGCCTTCTTCCTCCAGAATAAACGAGTGCAACGAAAAAGGCTGTTATATTCCTAGACATGATGAGGGACGAGAGGGGAAAAAGTAATATGTGTTTTGATCTTAGCAATTTACTAATTGTTATTATTATCATTCATCCAGGTTACAAAGGTCTTTTGATCTCCTTAATCATACCAGGTTTTCATGGTCTTTCGATTTCCTAAATATACCCAGGTTTTAGTGGTCTTTTGATATCTTAAATATAACCAGGTTTTAGTGGTCTTTTGATATCCTAAAGGAACGAAATAACAAAGAAGTAAAAGCGTAAAGGAATGGGTGTCAAAGAATAGTTGGCGGATTGGTAGTCATAAAACAGTGGTTTGTTGTGGATAAAACAATGGTTTGTAGTGGTTTTTATATTATATATATATATATATATATATATATATATATATATATATATATATATATATATATATATATATATATATATATATATATATATTCTTTCTTTTCTTTCTTTCGTACTATTCGCCATTTCCCGCATTAGCGAGGGTATATATATATATATATATATATATATATATATATATATATATATATATATATATATATATATATATAACCCCCATCCCAGACTCGGGCAGCCATATGTACCATGAACGAAACGAGCCATTAAGACTCTGTTGCGACCCTACACATCGTAAGTCTACCGCCGTACGTGACGGAAATATAATTTCCTGAAGACGAAAGAAAAAAGAAAAAGAAATATTAATGAGAGAAAAATAATCGGAAACACTCCAATTTTTTTTCTAATTTTTTTTCGCGAGATATTTTTTTTATATATGAATATTCATGAGGGATTTTTTTTTTTTGGTTCAGGTTTTTTTTTATTATTTTATAAGAATCTTAAAAAGTTAGTTTTTAACCAAGGTGAAGCCATGGACGTTAGGAGCTTATTTACATGAGCAGATTAGAGTGAAATTAGAAATTTGAAAATATGATTTTGAATAGAATTATGAGAGGAAATTGTGTTCTAGGGTCGTAGTAGTGTGTTCAAGGGTCGTATCCATGTACTCAGTGGTCTTGTTAGTGGCTCAAGGGTCGTGCTAATGTGTTCAAGGGGTCGTAAGTGTGCTCCAGGGTCGTAGCATTGTGTTCAAGGGGTCGTAAGTGTGCTCCAGGGTCGTAGCATTGTGTTCAAGGGATCGTAAGTGTGCTCCAGGGTCGTGCTAATGTGTTCAAGGGGTCGTAAGTGTGCTCCAGGGTTGTAGCGTTGTGTTCAAGGGGTCGTAATGATATGCTCCAGGGTCGTGTCGTAACCAATGTGTTTGAGGGTCATGTCTTGGCTTCAGGGGTCGTGTCAGTGCCCAGTGGTCGTGGCATTTAATCAGGGTCGTATCATTGTGCTCAAAGGTCGTGGCATTTAATTATGGGTCGTAATATTGTGCTCAAGGGTCGTGGCATTTGATTAAGGATCGTATCATTGTGCTCCAGAGTCGTGGCATTTAACCAGGAGTCGTCCTAGTGTGCTCAAGGGTCGTAGCATTTAATTAATGGTCGTAACATTGTGCTCAGGGGTCGTGGCATTTGATTAAGGGTCGTATCATTGTGCTCCAGAGTCGTGGCATTTAACCAGGGGTCGTCCTAGTGTACTCAAGGGTCGTAGCATTTAATTAAGGGTCGTAACATTGTGCTCAAGGGTCGTGGCATTTAACCAGGGGTCGTCCTAGTGTGCTCAGGGGTCGTAGCATTTAATCAGGGGTCGTATCATTGTGCTCCAGAGTCGTGGCATTTAACCAGGAGTCGTCCTAGTGTGCTCAAGGGTCATGGCATTTAATTAATGGTCGTAACATTGTGCTCAGGGGTCGTGGCATTTGATTAAGGGTCGTATCATTGTGCTCCAGAGTCGTGGCATTTAACCAGGGGTCGTCCTAGTGTGCTCAAGGGTCGTAGCATTTAATCAGGGGTCGTATCATTGTGCTCAGAGAGAGAGAGAGAGAGAGAGAGAGAGAGAGAGAGAGAGAGACAGACAGACAGACAGACAGACAGACAGAGACAGAGACAGAGAGAATTGTTTTCTCTCTCTCTCTCTCTCTTTTCTTCAAGCTGGCTCAGCGACTGGACAAGCTGGGTTTGGTGACCAGGTCTCCTCCACCTGCAACTGAGTTTATATATATATATATATATATATATATATATATATATATATATATATATATATATATATATGTATATATTTAACTTTTTTCAACTGTTTGATAGAGTTACCGTGACAGTCATGTGGGAGTCGACGTGTCGTGTTAGGCGAGAGTCTCTGATATCAACTCGAGTCTCTCAAAGAAGGAAGGAAGTTAAACAATAGATCAGAACATATTTAGAGAGAAAGAGAGAAAAAATGAAAGGTTAAAATATACTCAACTCTGTTGAGAATGAAGATGAAATTGAACTATGCATCAGAACATATTAAAAACTTGAAATATATATTCTACTGTATATATATATATATATATATATATATATATATATATATATATATATATATATATATATATATATATTGATCGCTGTTTCCGGCGTCAGCGAGGTAGCGTCAGGAAACGGACGAAGAATGGCACACACACACACACACACACACACATATATATATATATATATATATATATATATATATATATATATATATATATAGGTATATAAATTTTTTTCCCTATGGTGTTTTTGCCTGGCAAAGTGAGTCGCTGTAAACACAACACCAGCAGTACACGACTCCGTTGTGAATCAAATTTTATTGAGAACATAAATTTCCCAAAATTTGAAATCGCCGTAAAACATCAGATGAAGTGCTGGAGCACCAGTTGGCCCCACATGGTTTATGGTGGTGGGCACCACTGTCTGATGCAGTGGGTGGGTGGGTGGGTGGGTGGGTGTGTGTGTGTGTGGGTGGGTTGGTGTGTGGGTGTGTGTGTGTTCCTGTTCTTCTCGTATCGCCATACCACCTCCCTACACGCCTTGTTCTTCAGTTCTTCTTCCCTTTGTCCTTCTCTCCACACCCAGTCAACCTCTACGCCCCTCCCATCTCTCTCTCTCTCTCTCTCTCTCTCTCTCTCTCTCTCTCTCTCTCTCTCTCTCTCCCCGCTACCCAACAGCACCAATTGCATCGTTCTCTCTCCTACCCTCCCTTCCCTTCTTCCTCCTCTCGCTCGTTTTGACCGTGCTACAAAACACGGCATTTTGCACTCGCTCCTCTCTTTTTTTTGGAGGAGGAGGAGGAGCGGGGAGGGATTGGAGGGGAGCGGGGAGGGATTGGAGGGAGCGGGAGGGGAGGGGAGGAGTTCGTCGGTATTAATCCTTAATCCGAGGTTATCTCTGGGGACCTGATTGAGCAGTCTAAGTGATCATCTGTGGCAGCTAATGGTAATTAATCACTGAGGAGCCGTGTGATCATTGAGGGGACGTATATATATATATATATATATATATATATATATATATATATATATATATATATATATATATATATATATATATATTTTCCTGTGAGTCCACGGGGAAAAATGAAACACGATAAGTTCCCAAGTGCACTTTCGTGTAATAGTCACATCACGAAAGTGCACTTGGGATATATATATATATATATATATATATATATATATATATATATATATATATATATATATATATATATATATATATCGTGGAAATATTGCTTGCAGAGAAAAGGATTCGCGTAATGACCTAGTGGACAAGGGCAGACCTAATTAGCGACCAGCCTTGAGCGCTATCGACAGCGCCTTCATTAATCCCGCTAGACAGAGGGGCCGTATTCCAGGCGCCCTCTTGTTGAGAGGAGAGGGAGTGGAGGGAAGGCGGAGGGGGACGGGAGGGAAAGGAGGGACCCAGGGTATCGGGGGGAGGGTAAGAGTGAGTGAGTGAGTGGAGAGGGAGGGAAAGGAGCATCAGTGTCCTGTTTCTTGCTGCTGCTGCCGCCGTTGTGCACTCCACACCTCCCACAAGTTCTCCTGCAGGAGAGACACACTTCACCGACCTGCCTCGCAGCCACCCTCCTCCCCGTCACCTCATGATCTTCTGCAGGAGCAACACCTCACAACCCCCCCCACCTCATGATCTTCTGTAGGAGCAACACCCTCACAACCCCACCACCTCATGATCATCTGTAGGAGCAACACCTCACAACCCCCCACCACCTCATGATCTTCTGTAGGAGCAACACCCTCACAACCCACACCTCATGATCTTCTGTAGGAGCAGCACCCTCACAACCCCACCACCTCATGATCTTCTGTAGGAGCAACACCCTCACAACCCCCCCACCTCATGATCTTCTGTAGGAGCAACACCCTCACAACCCCACCACCTCATGATCTTCTGTAGGAGCAACACCCTCACAACCCCACCACCTCATGATCTTCTGTAGGAGCAACACCCTCACAACCCCCCCACCTCCTCATGTTCTGTAGGAGCAACACCCTCACAACCCCCCGACCTCATGATCTTCTGTAGGAGCAACACCCTCACAACCCCCCCACCTCCTCATGTTCTGTAGGAGCAACACCCTCACAACCTCCCGACCTCATGATCTTCTGTAGGAGCAACACCCTCACAACCCCCCCACCTCATGATCTGTCATAGGAGCGCACGCTTCCCTGATGCTTCGTCGACCAAAAGGTCTTGTCAGAGTCTGGGTAAATAAATGATACTGTGAGGAAGGGGGAGGGTGGTCTCTGGTCGTGGTCTCTGGTCGACTTCTCTTCCTCCTCCCCCACCTCACTGGTCGACTACTCCCATCTCCCACCCACCCACACCCTCCAGATGGTCGACTACTGCCCTTCACCCCCTCACCCTTCCCCACTTCCTCCATCCTTCACACCCCCTCCTTCCCCTCCCTGTGGTGGTCTCTGGTCGACTTCTCCTCCTCCTCCCACTTCCTCCTCCCCCACCTCACTGGTCGACTACTCCCCTTCCTCTCCTACCCACCCACCCCTCCAGATGGTCGACTACTGCCCTTCACCCCCTCACCCTTCCCCACTTCCTCCATCCTTCAACCACCCCTCCTCCTCTGTGGTGGTAACACTGATGGTCGACTCCAGGCAACACTGCTGGTCGACTCTGGGCGTCCCCACCTCGACCAGCTGGTGTTTAGCACCGTTGGTCGACCACCATCGCCCAGATCAACCTCCCCCTTCCTCCCTCCGCGTCTCCTCCGCCTCTCTCTCCCTCACACCATCTCTCTCCCTCACACCATCTGCCGTACACACACGAGTGAACTGCTGGTGTCCCCTTTTGGGACGTTGGGAGAGTGACTCTCTCTCTCTCTCTCTCTCTCTCTCTCTCTCTCTCTCTCTCTCTCTCTCTCTCTCTCTCTCTCTCTCTCTCTCTCTCTCACACGCTGCGTTAGAGGTATGACATTTTCGCCTTATTGATTGTACACCTATTGGGTGGGAGTGTATGAGGGGCGTAAGGAGCGTGACCGGGGGGAGCTGATCGAGTTACAACGCTGGTAGTGTTACACCCTGGCACTACAACACTAGTAGTGTTACACCCAGGCATTACAACACTAGTGTTACACCCAGGCACTACAACACTAGTAGTGTTACACCCAGGCACTACAACACTGGTAGTGTTACACCCAGGCACTACAACACTGGTAGTGTTACACCCAGGCACACACCACTAGTGTTACAACCTGGCACTACACCACTAGTGTTACACCCTGGCACGACACCACTAGTGTTACACCCTGGCACGACACCACTAGTGTTACACCCAGGCACTACAACACTGGTAGTGTTACACCCTGGCACTACACCACTAGTAGTGTTACACCCTGGCACTACAACACTAGTAGTGTTACACCCAGGCACTACAACACTGGTAGTGTTACACCCAGGCACTACAACACTGGTAGTGTTACACCCAGGCACACACCACTAGTGTTACAACCTGGCACTACACCACTAGTGTTACACCCTGGCACGACACCACTAGTGTTACACCCTGGCACGACACCACTAGTGTTACACCCAGGCACTACAACACTGGTAGTGTTACACCCTGGCACTACACCACTAGTAGTGTTACACCCTGGCACTACAACACTAGTAGTGTTACACCCAGGCACTACAACACTAGTAGTGTTACACCCAGGCATTATACCACTAGTGTTACACCCTGGCACTACACCACTAGTGTTACACCCAGGCACTACAACACTAGTGGTGTTACACCCTGGCACTACAACACTGGTAGTGTTACACCCTGGCACTACAACACTAGTAGTGTTACACCCAGGCACTACACCACTAGTGTTACACCCAGGCACTACACCACTAGTGTTACACCCTGGCACGACACCACTAGTGTTACACCCAGGCACTACAACACTGGTAGTGTTACACCCTGGCACTACACCACTAGTAGTGTTACACCCTGGCACTACAACACTAGTAGTGTTACACCCAGGCACTACACCACTAGTGTTACACCCAGGCACTACACCACTAGTGTTACACCCTGGCACGACACCACTAGTGTTACACCCAGGCACTACAACACTAGTAGTGTTACACCCAGGCGCTACACCACTAGTAGTGTTACACCCAGGCACTACACCACTAGTGTTACACCCAGGCACTACAACACTAGTGGTGTTACACCCTGGCACTACAACACTGGTAGTGTTACATGCAGGCACTACAACACTGGTAGTGTTACACCCAGGCACTACAACACTAGTAGTGTTACACCCAGGCACTACAACACTAGTAGTGTTACACCCAGGCGCTACACCACTAGTAGTGTTACACCCAGGCACTACACTAGTAGTGTTACACCCAGGCACTACACCACTAGTAGTGTTACACCCAGGCACTACACCACTAGTAGTGTTACACCCAGGCACTACACCACTAGTAGTGTTACACCCAGGCACTACACCACTAGTAGTGTTACACCCAGGCACTACACCACTAGTAGTGTTACACCCAGGCACTACAACACTGGTAGTGTTACACCCAGGCACTACAACACTAGTGGTGTTACACCCTGGCACTACAACACTGTTAGTGTTACACCCTGGCACTACAACACTAGTAGTGTTACACCCAGGCACTACACCACTAGTGTTACACCCTGGCGCTACACCACTAGTGTTACACCCTGGCGCTACACCACTAGTAGTGTTACACCCAGGCACTACACCACTAGTAGTGTTACACCCAGGCACTACACCACTAGTAGTGTTACACCCAGGCACTACACCACTAGTAGTGTTACACCCAGGCACTACAACACTGGTAGTGTTACACCCAGGCACTACAACACTAGTGGTGTTACACCCTGGCACTACAACACTGTTAGTGTTACACCCTGGCACTACAACACTAGTAGTGTTACACCCAGGCACTACACCACTAGTGTTACACCCTGGCGCTACACCACTAGTGTTACACCCTGGCGCTACACCACTAGTAGTGTTACACCCTGGCACGTCAGACGTCCCTCACACCCTAATGTTATTGTTTGCATAGGACCCGACCCACACCTTCCTCCTCCTCCTCCTCCTCCTCTACCTTGTACTTGATGTGGTTCCTTCACCTAGGATGACCTATCCGGAGGACGACCCTACCTCCACGCTGCCCTGTTCTCGAGACGGAACCTCCTCCTCCTCGAGCACGACGGTACGACCCTTGAGCACGCCAGACGTGTCCCTTAAGGTTTAGGTGAAAGGCCAGGGTCGTCATAGCCATATGGACTTACTGTCGTCCTCAAGGGGTGGTATCTAGTCGTCCTCGAGGATCTCGTACCGTCGTCCTCGAGGATCTCATACCGTCGTCCTCGAGGATCTCGTACCGTCATCCTCGAGGGTCTCGTACCGTCGTCCTCGAGGATCTCGTACCGTCGTCCTCGAGGATCTCGTACCGTCGTCCTCGAGGATCTCGTACCGTCATCCTCGAGGATCTCGTACCGTCATCCTCGAGGATCTCGTACCGTCATCCTCGAGGATCTCGTACCGTCGTCCTCGAGGATCTCGTACCGTCGTCCTCGAGGATCTCGTACCCTCGTCCTAAACGAGTGGAGTGGACCCAACTCGGGCCTCCGGAGGAGCGTCGACGGTGGAGACGACGACACAGTCAGTACCTTCGAACTCCCCCAGCTGCTGACCACTTCAGTCGACACCGAAGTGGTCGCGAGTCCAGACTCCATTTCGAATGGGGGCCAGGGCAGCGGAGGGGGGGGAGTCGTCGATCTCGCGCGAGGGGGGGGAGGCCTTTTTTTGTATTCAATAGACGCAAGAGAGAGAGAGAGAGAGAGAGAGAGAGAGAGAGAGAGAGAGAGAGAGAGAGAGAGAGAGAGAGAGAGAGGAAAGGAGAGAGGGGGCCAAGTGAGCCAAAGGGCCACTGCAGGTACTTAGGAAGTTCGTGGCGTGACTCGTAGGTAGGAGGAGGAGGAGGAGGTGGTTGAGCCATCTCTACTCTCTCGACTCTCTCTCTCTCTCTCTCTCTCTCTCTCTCTCTCTCTCTCTCTCTCTCTCTCTCTCTCTCCCGACCGGGATCCGCCCGTCGACCCCCTCCACCAGCCCACGCGTTTGAGTGTTCGCTGACCACGACCGCGTCGGGCCCCTCCTCCCATATATATATATATATATATATATATATATATATATATATATATATATATATATATATATATATATATATACGGGGATTTATCTCTGCCCACAAATAACTGACGAACAGGTGTGAGAAAAAAAAGAGAATATAGATTCTAGGTCATATTTATATCCCCTGTGCACACACGTTGGTTCTGGGAGGGGAGGTCGGGGTCCTGTTCCAGTACAAAGACATTTTGTTAGAATGTTCTGTTCCTGTGGACGGCTTGCAGCCCCCTTCCCATCACCCATCACCTTGGAGCCCCAATGCCCTTACCCATCACCCATCACCTTGGAGTACCAACCTCCTTCCCATCACCTTGGAGCCCCAACCCCCTTACCCATCATCCATCACCTTGGAGCCCCAACCCCCTTACCCATCATCCATCACCTTGGAGCCCCAACGCCTTACCCATCACCTATCGACTTGGAGTCCCCTTCCCATCACCCATCACCTTGGAGTACCAACCTCCTTACCCATTACCCATCACCTTGGAGCCCCAACGCCTTACCTATCACCTATCGACTTGGAGTCCCCTTCCCATTACCCATCACCTTGGAGACCCAACGCCTTACCCATCACCTATCCACTTGGAGTCCCCTTCCCATCACCTTGGAGTACCAACCTCCTTCCCATCACCCATCACCTTGGAGCCCCAACCCCCTTACCCATCACCCATCACCTTGGAGCCCCAACGCCTTACCCATCACCTATCGACTTGGCGTCCCCTTCCCATCACCTTGGAGCACCAACTCCCTTCCCATCACCTTAAGAGCCCCATCGTGAAACCTTGGGATGGGAGGGGATGGGGGAGGTGAAGGTTATGGTTGCCTGTGTGTGAGTAATGTTGCTGTAGACCAACCCGCTCCCCCCACCCCTTTCTCTCCTTGGTACAAGTCCTCCCCTTCCCCTCCCTTTCCACAAGACCATTTCTTCCCCCCCCCCCTCTCTCTCTCTCTCCCTCCTTCTCTCAGACCAGTGCCCCCCTTCTCTTCAAGACCAGTCCTCCTCTTCCCACTCTCCCACATCACCTTCCTCTTCCTCCCACTCTCCCACACCAGCCTTCTCCTCTTCCCACTCTCCCACATCACCTTCCTCTTCCTCCCACACCCCCACACCAGCCTTCTCCTCTTCCCACTCTCCCACATCACCTTCCTCTTCCTCCCACACTCCCACACCAGCCTTCTCCTCTTCCCACTCTCCCACACTAGCCTTCTCCTCTTCCCATTCTCCCACATCACCTTCCTCTTCCTCCCACACTCCCACACCAGCTTTCTCTTCCTTCCGCTCTCCCATGAAAGCTGCCCTCAGACCATTTCCAACCCCCCTTCCTCCCCCTTTCCATAGCAGGTCCACTCTTCCATCATCTCCCAGGCATCTCCCTCTCCCCTCCTGTCCCACATCGGTCATATTATTCCTCACTTTCTCTATGGCAGTCGCCTCTCTTCCTCTGCGTCCCCTCCTCTCCTCCCCAACTTTCCCCACCCTCACCCCAGACCCTTAACCTCCCCCGTCTCTTCCCCTTACCCTCGTCCTCAGATCCTCTCCATACCCTCGGGTTCTCCCTCCCCTCTCCCCTTCCCTCCTCTCCCCCAAAAATCCCCATCCCTATTCAACAACTTTCCCACTCTCTCTCTCTCTCTCTCTCTCTCTCTCTCTCTCTCTCTCTCTCTCTCTCTCTCTCTCTCTCTCTCTCTCTCTCTCCCCATCCGTACTATTTTAGGTTCACCCCCTCCTTCTCCTCCCCTTACCCTCCCACTCCACTCTCCCTTCCCTCTCCCTAGCCCCCTGCTCCATTCACACTGGCC
This sequence comes from Panulirus ornatus, assembly GCF_036320965.1. Classification (NCBI taxonomy): domain Eukaryota; kingdom Metazoa; phylum Arthropoda; class Malacostraca; order Decapoda; family Palinuridae; genus Panulirus; species Panulirus ornatus. Next base: position 8,612,543 of record NC_092246.1, on the reverse strand, counting down.
GACCATCTTACGCTGGAAACGGGGAATAGATTTGATCACAAGACACGACTCGGTATACAGACGCCACCACAGGTGTGTATGACCCCCTGTGTCGTATACAAGACGCCACCACAGGTGTGTATGACCCCCTGTGTCGTATACAGACGCCACCACAGGTGTGTATGACCCCCTGTGTCGTATACAGACGCCACCACAAGTGTGTATGACCCCCTGTGTCGTATACAGACGCCACCACAAGTGTGTATGACCCCCTGTGTCGTATATAGACGCCATCACAGGTGTGTATGACCCCCCTGTGGGCCAAGCTTTCGTCTCGAGAGATTGATGAAGGTTGGGCGTGTAAAATATCATGTTCCCTGATCCAGCTGAGTTCTGTTAACTTTCGAGCAAGTAGCTGTAAGTTGCACGCATCTAATTACTGGAATGTTGCCGGAGTCGAGGTTAGAAGGGGGAGAGTTCTGATGAACGGTGAGGGAGGTGGGAGGGAGGTGGGAAGGGAAAGGCCTGGTGAACAGGAGAGGTGGGAAGGGAAAGGCCTGGTGAACAGGAGAGGTTGGGAAGGGTAGAGAGGCTTGGTAAACAAGGAAATGGAGAGGGCCTGATGAACAGGAAGAGCTATGGCGGGAGAGGAATGAGCTGGTGAATAGGAGGGGAAGAGGACTTGATGGACAGAGTTGAGGAGGAGGAGGCGTGAGGAGGAAGAACTGGTGAACAGGAGGAGAGATGGAAGGGTAACAAGACGGAAAGCATGTGGAAGATAAGGGGCAACGAGACCAAAACCCTCACCTTGCCACGATAGATAACCCCCCCTTCCTCCTCCAGTGTATTACAGAAGGGGCGTCTCACGTGTCGCCTTGTGTATCGACGTCCCGTAGAAGAGTGTGGGAACACGGGTGATAACACAGTGCCTGACGGACGGGCGGAGGGTCATGCATGCATAGTGCAAGAAGGAGGGTGTTAAGACGCTGCGAGTAGGGCGCGGGAATTGGTCGGAAGGTGAGGCGTGACGTGAGGAGGTAAGTTTTCCCTGTGGCGCTGGTATGGTGCACACGGCGGGGGAGAGGGTGGGTTTTTTTCTCCTCATTCGCTAGGTGCAAGAGCGAGGGAGCGAGGGAAGATGAGTGCAGAGGTACTGGGAGCAGACGGAGGAGTGTGGGACGGTGAGGTGCTGGGAGCAGACGGAGGAGACGGAGGAGTGTGGGACGGTGAGGTGCTGGGGAGCAGACGGAGGAGTGTGGGACGGTGAGGTGCTAGGGAGCAGACGGAGGAGTGTGGGACGGTGAGGTGCTGGGGAGCAGACGGAGGAGTGTGGGACGGTGAGTGGCGCTCATTGCTAGGGGAGGTGAGAGCCTCCTGCCGATTCTCTAGTGAGAGGGGAGGAGGCATTGCCAGAGGCTCTCACCTGAGATAGGAGGCGTCTGCTTGTGGTTCGTGGCACGGAAGGACGTGGCCGTAGGTCCAAGGGTTTGAGGCTGGTGCAGAGGACGGGCCTCGGGGTCAGATCTGCCGTGGGGTCCCTGGCGTGTTCATGTTGTGGCTTCCTTCGTCGTCTTTCCATTTTCTACGAACCTTGGGAAATCAGCCCATTATTCGTCATTCTTCCCATTTTCGACCGAGGTTATAGAAATAATCCCATTTTCAATGTCACTGGTGTTAATCGGAGACTTGAGATAATCCCAAGAGTGATTCCTGTGTGTTTTTGTTTCTCAAGGTCACTGGAAAGGGGCGCCTCTCTCTCTCTCTCTCTCTCTCTCTCTCTCTCTCTCTCTCTCTCTCTCTCTCTCTCTCTCTCTCTCTCTCTCTCTCTCTCTCTCATATCTTCATTCAGGGATGGTAAGATTCTCCCCCTTCTGATCAGGTCGTGTTTCATCGGTGATTGGTCACCTGGTCACCTCTTTGGACCTGTGGTATGTACGCGGGGAGGCCCTGTAACATTACAGTGATCCCACCGTAATGCAGTTGATTTCTCATTACGAAGCTTATGTATCTTTCGTCTCCCACGAATGCCCTCCCGTCGATCTCATCAGGTAGCCACGACATCCATCATTGCGAGATGGAGGTGTGCACCGGTAGACTTTGACGAAGTGCAAGACACCAGTTGTATTTCCAATGTCGGTGTTAAGATAATGTTATTGTCGGTTAAGCCCTTATCCTCTGGATCCAGGACACCACTGGGGTTGGAACTGCCTCTTGACACTGAAGAAAAGATCTAGGGAACTGTGGAAAGGAGTACGTGCCAAAGTGGGGCGGGCCAGCCCTGGCCTTATCCTTAGCTGTAGATCATGATAAGAAGAGACATTGACGGGCGGGAGGGTAGATGCAGCCATGGGATGGTGGAGGTGGAGGGATCATGAATGACTTTTGTAACTTGGGGAGTTTTTATTTGTGGAGGGGAGCAACAGGTGTGTGTGTGTGTGTGTGTGTGTGTGTGAGCGCGCGCATCTGTAGATACCCCTCAGTGTTGTGTGTCAGTGGCGTACCCCTAAATGCGTCATCATTGTTATGCGTCAGTAGTGTAACCCCCCATGCGTCGTGTTATGCGTCAGTAGTGTAACTCCCAAAATGCGTCATCAGTGTTATGCGTTAGTAGTGTAACCCCCAATGCGTCATCAGTGTTATGCGTCAGTAGCGTAACCCCCAATGCGTCATCAGTGTTATGCGTCAGTAGACACCCCCAATGCGTCATCATTGTTATGCGTCAGTAGCGTAACCCCCAATGCGTCATCAGTGTTATGTGTGAGTAGACACCCTAAATGCGTCATCAGTGTTATGCGTCAGTAGACACCCCCAAGTGCGTCATCAGTGTTATGTGTGAGTAGACACCCTGAATGCGTCATCAGCGTATACGTGAGTAGACACCCTGAATGCGTCATCAGCGTATACGTGAGTAGACATCTTGAATGCGTCATCAGCGTATGCGTGAGTAGACACCCTGAATGCGTCATCAGCGTATACGTGAGTAGACACCCTGAATGCGTCATCAGCGTATACGTGAGTAGACACCCTGAATGCGTCATCAGCGTATGCGTGAGTACACATCTTGAATGCGTCATCAGCGTATACGTGAGTAGACACCCTGAATGCGTCATCAGCGTATGCGTGAGTAGACACCCTGAATGTGTCATCAGCGTATACGTGAGTAGACACCCTGAATGCGTCATCAGCGTATACGTGAGTAGACACCCTGAATGCGTCATCAGCGTATACGTGAGTAGACATCTTGAATGCGTCATCAGCGTATACGTGAGTAGACACCCTGAATGCGTCATCAGCGTATACGTGAGTAGACATCTTGAATGCGTCATCAGCGTATACGTGAGTAGACATCTTGAATGCGTCATCAGCGTATACGTGAGTAGACACCCTGAATGCGTCATCAGCGTATACGTGAGTAGACATCTTGAATGCGTCATCAGCGTATACGTGAGTAGACACCCTGAATGCGTCATCAGCGTATGCGTGAGTAGACATCTTGAATGCGTCATCAGCGTATGCGTGAGTAGACACCCTGAATGCGTCATCAGCGTATACGTGAGTAGACACCCTGAATGCGTCATCAGCGTATACGTGAGTAGACACCCTGAATGCGTCATCAGCGTATACGTGAGTAGACACCCTGAATGCGTCATCAGCGTATGCGTGAGTAGACACCCTGAATGCGTCATCAGCGTATACGTGAGTAGACACCCTGAATGCGTCATCAGCGTATGCGTGAGTAGACACCCTGAATGCGTCATCAGCGTATACGTGAGTAGACATCTTGAATGCGTCATCAGCGTATACGTGAGTAGACATCTTGAATGCGTCATCAGCGTATACGTGAGTAGACATCTTGAATGCGTCATCAGCGTATGCGTGAGTAGACACCCTGAATGCGTCATCAGCGTATACGTGAGTAGACATCTTGAATGCGTCATCAGCGTATACGTGAGTAGACATCTTGAATGCGTCATCAGCGTATACGTGAGTAGACATCTTGAATGCGTCATCAGCGTATACGTGAGTAGACATCTTGAATGCGTCATCAGCGTATGCGTGAGTAGACATCTTGAATGCGTCATCAGCGTATGCGTCATTGGACACCCCCGTTATCGGAGACCAGAACTCCTGTTGGCTCATAATACTGCGAAGAAACTTCGACTGGTTTAAGGCGACTGTGATGGTGAGGCTGGTTTAGGATGGTGGTAAGGCTGGTTTAGGATGGTGGTGAGGCTGGTTTAAGACGACTGGTTTGGTATAGGATGGTGGTAGGGCTGGTTTAAGACGACTGGGTTGGTAGGGTTGGTTTAGGATGGTGGTAGGGCTGGTTTAGGATGGTGGTAAGGCTGGTTTAGGATGGTGGTAAGGCTGGTTTAGGATGGTGGTAGGGCTGGTTTAAGACGACTGGTTTGGTAGGGTTGGTTTAGGATGGTGATAAGGCTGGTTTAGGATGGTGGTAAGGCTGGTTTAGGATGGTGGTAAGGCTGGTTTAGGATGGTGGTAGGGCTGGTTTAGGATGGTGGTAGGGCTGGTTTAAGACGACTGGTTTGGTAGGGTTGGTTTAGGATGGTGATAAGGCTGGTTTAGGATGGTGGTAAGGCTGGTTTAGGATGGTGGTAGGGCTGGTTTAGGATGGTGGTAAGGCTGGTTTAGGATGGTGGTAGGGCTGGTTTAAGACGACTGGTTTGGTAGGGTTGGTTTAGGATGGTGGTAAGGCTGGTTTAGGATGGTGGTAAGGCTGGTTTAGGATGGTGGTAGGGCTGGTTTAAGACGACTGGGTTGGTAGGGTTGGTTTAGGATAGTGGTAGGGCTGGTTTAAGAAGATTATGTTGCTCGTGTTGGTGATGGGGATGGTTTAGGACGGCTGAATAGATGATGGGGATGGTTTAGGACGACTGTGTTGCTAGTGTTGGTGATGGGGGTGGTTTAGGATGGTTTAGCAAGACTGTGTTGCTGATGTTAGTGATGGAGATGGTTTAGGACGACTGTGTTGGTGATGGGGGTGGTTTAGCAAGACTGTGTTGCTTGTGTTGGTGATGGGGATGGTTTAGGACGACTGTGTTGGTGATTTGGATGGTTTAGCAAGACTGTTGGCGATGGTTTAGAACGGCTGAGCTGGTGATGGGGATGGCTTAGCTTACTGTGTGGATAAGTGATGGTGAGGTAGTGATGGTGTCGGTCTTGTGAAGGGGGAGTGGGGGAGGGAGGAAGAAGTGAGAGCCTCCCTCTCTCTCCAACAGCTGTGCCACCAACAGCTGTTGGGGTCCGTCATGCGAACTAGGCAGTGAGCGACGCATGACGCCTGCATGCCTTCCCTCCCTCCCTCCAACCTCCCTCCCTCCAACCTCCCTCCCTCCTACCTCCCTCCCTCCCTCCCTCCCTCTCTCCTTCCCTCCTTCCCTCCCTCCCTCCCTCCTTCCCTCCCTCCCTCCCTACCTCCCTCCCTCCCTCCAACCTACTTCCCTCCCTCCCTCCCTCCCTCCCTCCCTCCCTCCCTCCTACCTCCCTCCCTCCCTCCCTACCTCCCTCCCTCCCTCCCTCCAGCACCCGTGCATGATGTACCCAGCTTAACGTCGCCTCATGCACAGCTGTCAGCGAGCAGGCAGGATCACGGAGGCCTCAGTTGTAGTAGTGAATTTGACCACCAACCCTGACCCACCAGTCGCTCTGAATCACCTGCCGTGACTACGTCATCCATGACTACGTCATCCATGACTACGTCATCCGTGACTACGTCATCCATGACTATATTATCCATGACTATATTATCCATGACTACGTCATCCATGACTACGTCATCCATGACTACATCATCCATGACTACGTCATCCATGACTACATCATCCATGACTACGTCATCCATGATTACGTCATCCATGAAACGTCATCCATGACTACGTCATCCATGATTACGTCATCCATGACTACATCATCCATGAAACGTCATCCATGACTATATTATCCATGACTACATCATCTATGACTATATTATCCATGACTACATCATCCATGACTACGTCATCCATGACTACATCATCCATGACTACGTCATCCATGACTACATCATCCATGACTACATCATTCATGACTATATTATCCATGACTACATCATCCATGACTACGTCATCCATGACTACGTCATCCATGACTACGTCATCCATGACTACATCATCCATGACTACATCATTCATGACTATATTATCCATGACTACATCATCCATGACTACATCATTCATGACTATATCATCCATGACTACGTCATCCGTGACTACATCATCCATGACTACATCATCCATGACTACATCATCCATGACAACATCATCCATGACTACGTCATCCATGACTACATCATCCATGACTACATCATCCATGACTGCATAGTATATGCTGGGCGATGGATGGATGCCATACCAGCAGTTGTAACCTTGTGTGATAATGTTAACCGAATGAACGTATTGGCTAATGTGAACCAAATTGAAGATGTTTGGACTGAGGTATGGACACACACACACACACACACACACACACACACACACACACACACACACACACACTACACACACACACACACACACAAACACACGCACTATGTCTTAGTTTGTGATAATAAAATATAAAAAGAGTCCCTTTTCAGAAAGGTCTAAGAAATCGAGCAAAGTGGTAGCAGAACACATGAGACCTTACCCACTTCTTGCTTCGTGGAAATGGCTGTCATCTTACGTAATGAATGACCCAACTTTCGAGCATCCTCCTCATGCTGTAATCACTTGCCTGGCTACTGGAATCTGACATGAAAAAGAAAGAAAGGGAAAAAAAAATGAGCCTCACTTTCCCTTCCCTCCTTCTTCCCTCCCTCCCTCCCTTTGTGTGACTTTCAGTACTCCGATCGCGCCAGCGCTCAGAGCTTGAGCCGACCACACCAAATCAGGATTCGAGGTGGAGAGAGAGAGAGAGAGAGAGAGAGAGAGAGAGAGAGAGAGAGAGAGAGAGAGAGAGAGAGAGAGAGACACGACCTGACCCACCCTCCTCTAGGCAGACAGACCAAAACCCATCGCCAAAGCCAGGACCAAGTGCCGCCACGGGGGGGTGGTGTTTAGAGAAACACTGAACCCACTCAGTCAAAGAAGTCGACACCGTTTTGATGTCGTCTGATGAAGGCGTGGATGACGAAGGGACGAGTGGTGTGTTCGTACGATCATAGCGCGCGCCAGCTGTCACGGAATTCAGTTTTCCGGAATCCACCAGAGCCACGACGAAAAGGTGCGCGCGCTCTTGTCCCCATGATGGCATTATGTGTGTACCGCTTGGAGTCGTATCCAAGGGCCTTAGTGAGTATTTCTACCCTCAGGTATTTGAGACGTTTCTTTAGAAGGTGTGTGTGGGTAGGTGTGTGGGTGAGGGGACAGACACCACGAACTGTAAAATCTCCATTCAGGTCGTCTGTTGGAAGGCACGGACCCCACGTACCTTCACATATGAACGGGTATGTGATACATGGGGCATACACATGCATCCACAATGATGCGTTCCGTGCTCTCAGTGAGAACAATGTGTTCTCCCTTCTGCTCCTGCAGGAGGTAGGGTGGGAGTGAGGCCCAGCTCGGACGTGCTTAAGGATATCGAGATGCCGATGTCCGCTCACAGAATTTTCCCCTCCGAGGTTGTCCGTGTTACGTGGGAGTGAAACGGGGTTCCTGGCACTGTATACAGTGTGGTGAATAAGTACGGTCTTGGTAGCAACAGGGTGGGGTGGGGCGGCACCATTACATCAGCAGCAGCGTCGTAATAGCCCACGTCTGTGTCGCAGATAACCCAGGTCTGTGTCGTAGATAGCCCAGGTCTGTGTCGTAGATAACCCACGTCTGTGTCGCAGATAACCCAGGTCTGTGTCGTAGATAACCCACGTCTGTGTCGTAGATAGCCCAGGTCTGTGTCGTAGATAACCCAGGTCTGTGCCGCAGATAACCCACGTCTGTGTCGCAGATAACCCAGGTCTGTGTGGTAGATAACCCAGGTCTGTGTGGTAGATAACCCAGGTCTGTGTCGCAAATAACCCAGGTCTGTGTCGCAAATAACCCAGGTCTGTGTCGCAAATAACCCAGGTCTGTGTCGCAAATAACCTAGGTCTGTGTCGCAAATAACCCAGGTCTGTGTCGCAAATAACCCAGGTCTGTGTCGCAAATAACCCAGGTCTGTATCGCAAATAACCCATGTGTGTATGCTGGTCGTACCAACTTTTCGTTCACAATTTTTTTCTTTTTCTTCTTTTTTTTTCTTTACTTACGTTTTCCAATTTATCCATTAGCTGCACTTCTTGCAAACTTCATGAATTTTTCCCTCAGCCTCACAGAAAATTCAAATGCCCGAATTTACCTTCTCGAGGCTTGGGTGGAGGGAGGGAGGGAAGGAAGGGAGGGAAGGAAGGGGTTTTTAAAAAAAAATAGATAAATTTTACTTGAATCTTTTTTCTCTTCTTTTTTCATGTCGTGTTACTTCACGTCTGCGCCTCGTTTTCAGAAAGCCACTTGTGATAAAAGTATATTTCAATTACTTTTTTTCTTTTTCTCACCCCATTCTTCATATTTTTTTTTTCGGCTCCCATTTGCATATTAATCTGTACAGATGTAGAGGAATATATATATGGAGCCTTTGGTCAATCACTTTTCTCCCCGTTATTGAGAGCTTAAAGAATTAATTTCCCCCACTCTGATCTCTCGCCTCATTGACGATCCTTGTGTTGGGTCCTGTCCCCTTCCCCATGGGACATTACATGCATTTGACATGATCACACTTACCAGATGGCAGGATCGGGTTGGCCAGGTAGAGCAGCGAGGGAGGAGGAGGAGTAGGAGTAGGAGGAGGAGGAGTAAGAGGAGGAGGAGGAGGTGCCAAGACAGTGGTGGTTGGATGCGAGTTGGTAGTGGTGGTGACGGAGGCCACTGGTGATCATGTTACGGGAGGACTAGTGCCGTAACACTGACGTAGGTTGGTCGTTACGCTCACACAGACGATCAGGGGTTTACACTCCCCAAGGAAGCGACGTGGGGGTGGACCTCATCTCCACACTGTTCGAAACCAAGGTTCTTGTGTACACACACACACCCCACTCTCGCCACCGTCACCTCCTGCCAACGGAGAGAGAGATCCCTCGTCCCCGAGTTGCTAGCACAGTTCGGCATCACGCCAGTTCGCGTAGTGGTGTGTGTGTGTGTGTGTGTGTGTTTAAACCTCGAAGCTATATATGTGTGTACAGTTCTCGTGTTCAGTGTTTTCGTCAAATAACCCCCAGAAAGTTGTGGGGTTCGCTCGGTGTTGACGGCAGCTTGAACGATGACACGGTCGTGCCCTGTGGCCGTTGGTTTTGGGTCTTGCCACCAGGCGTTTCATGGAGCCTCGAAGCAGTATTGTGAAGCACACCCGAAGTTCCGAACACTCCCTCTATCTCTGGGTAGTAGCAGCGACTGTACATCGTGAAAATTTGGCATTTACGTTACCCTACGCCACAGCATCTTCTGTGTAGTGGTTATACATAAGCAGTGAATGAATTAAACCCCCTATGATTGCTGGAACGAGTCATCCAATACAGTGAGGAGTTTCGAACCTGTTCGGACCACCGATCCGAGACTTCCGGGGGAGGGGGCATGGCATAACAGCCCATAAAAGCCCCTCGCCAGTCTCTCGCCGCCCGGCGTCGTGGTGTGGCGACGGCTTCAAGGAGTCCTAGTGTTTGCCCTGGTCCTCCGTGATGGAACGGACGATGAAGTTGCGGAGGAGTGATAAACTGTGGCGCATCTTATCGTAAGACACACGGATGCAAACGTAGTGTGTGGGAGCTCCAGTGGCGAGCGAGGACGACGAAATGGATACAATTGTAGTGCCCCGTGTGTGGGAGTTCCAGTGGCGAGCGAGGAGGACGAAATCACGAACGAATCGTCTTCAGGCAAGATGGCTCGCAAACCAGAGGTGGAAGATGTGGGGGTAAGAGCACTCGCTGTTATATATGACCTACGCTGCGGTGGTGTAACGTATTGTAACGTATTGTGACGGCGGTGGTGTAGTGAGCCGTGAAGTAGGTGGTGGTTTAAGTGGATTGCCCCGAGTGTGTGTGTGTGTGTGTGTGTGTTGAGTGGCCTCGTGTGAGTTGGTGTTAGGCAATGATCGATGTTGTTCCCAGGGTGATTAATGCCTCCTTAACTGTGCAAGATTGGTTGTAAAGTGATGAATATCTTGAACGCTAAACTCGGGAAGTTTTGGAAGGGGAGGAGAGGAGTGTGGTATAGCGGGAGGAGGAGGAGGAGGGAGGAAAGGGTTATGGTACAGCGTTTGTGGGGATGAGGGAGAGGGGATGGGAGTGGTACAGCGTCTGTGGGGAGGAGAGGAGTGTGGTATATCGCTTGGGGCAGGAGGAGGAGGAGAGAGGTGTGGTGCAGCGTTTGTGAGGAGGAGGAGAGGAGTGTGGTATATCGTTTGGGGCAGGAGGAGGAGGAGGAGAGGGGTGTGGTGCAGCGTTTGTGAGGAGGAGGAGGGAAGGAGAGGAGTGTGGTATATCGTTTGGGGCAGGAGGAGGAGGAGAGAGGTGTGGTGCAGCGTTTGGGAGGAGGAGGGAAGGAGTGGTGTGTGGTATATCGCTTGGGGCTGGAGGATGAGGAGAGAGGTGTGGTGCAGCGCTTGGGAGGAGAAGGGGAGGAGTGGTGTGTGGTATATCGTTTGGGGCAGGAGGAGGAGGAGGAGAGAGGTGTGGTGCAGCGTTTGTGAGGAGGAGGAGGGAAGGAGAGGAGTGTGGTATATCGTTTGGGGCAGGAGGAGGAGGAGGAGAGGGGTGTGGTGCAGCGTTTGTGAGGAGGAGGAGGGAAGGAGATAGGGTGGTGTCATGTCATGTCTGTGAACGCCCAGGGCGCCGAGCCATTGAGATCATGCGTTAGTCATAGGAAAGGGGAGAGGCATGTCTCCCTACACACACACACACGAGGCATGTGTGTGTGTGTGTGTGTGTGTGTGTGTGTGTGTGTGGACATCTCAAGTTGGTACACCTGGTGGGAGATGAATTTTTGATATCGGTAAGTGCAGCGTTTTGCCTATAGATAGGAAAGAAACGGGAAACCAGGCGACAGCATGAGCTCCGCTGAGTTAGAAAAAAGGTTAAATTGGAGAAAACTGACGCTGGTGTTATGATAATACCCTCTGGTGACTTAAGGTTAAGTAAGCAGCGCACGGGAGCGGTTAGAAAATGGGGGGTGGACGTGATTCTTGGATAATTGGATTTGTTCAACTGAAGGGAAATCATCCCGCACTTAGACCGAGTCATTGGTGCTGTCCCAGGCTTTAGATATACCGTGTTCAGTTGTGGTGGTCGCCGTACTTGCCAAGAGCCAGAGAGAGAGAGAGAGAGAGAGAGAGAGAGAGAGAGAGAGAGATGTCCCAAGGTGATTCCCGGACTTAGATCCCATAGGGACCCGACCAATCCAAGGCTTTTTAAAACAGGGTTTTCTTTCATCATCAGGAATGATGATTTTTGCCAGTTTGAAACCTGTATCCACACATACGTTTAGAAGAATGGATCTGGTAACAGATTTCGCCTCAGATCCACAACCGACAGTTTGAATGCCTCCTTAATCATATGCAAATTAATAGTTATGATGTTTCGTTTCTCACTGACACGTGTGTGTGTGTGTGTGTGTGTTTCATTTATTCTTCTGACCACAGTCATCTATTTTCTGATCCCCTTTCAGCTATCGCAAACAAGCCTCGTTAAGAGCCAGTGGTCAGCTGGGGTTGGAATGCCTTCGTATATTTCACCCACTGTTATAGGTGAAAGCTAGACGCAGACTTGAAGGGTGTATGAGAGGGAACATGACACCGAGTGCTGGTGAACATGTCTGTGAGTGATGGTGAACATGATAGCGACTGATAGAATGGCACGTGGTCTTAATTACTTAATTACAATATCAAGTATTGATACGATTCGTATATCGTGTGTCTGCTTTTAATGCTCTAGTAAAACAGTCTCTGGCGAATACAGCGACTGACATTGACAGGTTAATGGAATTCTTAAAAAGCAGATTAATTTTTGATATAAGCGATTATTACTATTAACGATTTCTGTTAATTCATATATATATATATGCGCGTGTGTATATGTGAAGCTCCTTCGTCTCAAGTGGATGAAGGGGGGGAGAGAGGGGCACCACTATCCCCTATACTTTATTGGTGCCACAGGTGGCTGGGTTCTGGCTTAGACTTTCCTTCCTTCCTTCACTTCCTTCACTTCCTTTCCTCCTTCTTGGGGGGGACGTTCTCCCTCCACCCTTCTGTGGTGGTGCACGCCCCTCGTCCTCGTATTTTACTGCAGCGTACAACATCACCGGAAAAATACGTTCCCTCGCGTCGCCACGGTAGGTTGCCTCGCTAACGCGGGAAATGGCAAATAGTATGAAAGAAAGAAAGAAATATATATATATATATATATATATATATATATATATATATATATATATATATATATATATATAAACAATCACATGTTTACCAAATGGCGTCCTAGCTTCGTCTCTTCGATGTATATCAACTAACTGTTATATTTCTCTCTTGTGTCTCCCCTGATGATGTGATTAGTACACGAAAGTGCACTTGGGAACTTTTCATGTTTCATTTTCCCCGTGGACTCATAGGAATATATATATATATATATATATATATATATATATAGAGAGAGAGAGAGAGAGAGAGAGAGAGAGAGAGAGAGAGTATGTATATCATAGCAAACCACGCACCAACTTCCTCCAAATCATCGACTAGTTTCTTCTTGTTCCAGTGGTCCTTCCTTTGCCTCGAGAGAGGAGGCCGGTGGTGCGTGTGTGTGTGTGTGTGTGCTCCGTTTGCCCTCCCTCACCCTCTGGGGGACTGCCTCCGTCTGAAGGTACCACACACCTCCCCACACCGCCTCCCGACCCCTTCTTAAGATGGCACGAGCGTTGAGAGTGTTCGCCATACCTGGGAAATACATAGGGTCATTTTCACTTATAATCTTTCTCCTTTTTCTTTTCTAATTCACGTCTTCTCGAAGGGTTAGGTCCAGCGCAGAGTTCTCTCAAGAGTTTTAGACAAGACTCGAAGGTTCATTATGTCTGCTCCTCGTGTGTATAGAGTGTAGGGAAGTTCTGCCTCGGTGCAGAGGGAAGTTTTGACTCGGTGCAAAGGAAGTTCTAATTCAGTGCAAAGGAAGTTTTAACTCAGTGCAAAGAGAGTTTTGACTCGGTGCAAAGGAAGTTCTGAATCAGTGCAAGGAAGTTCTAGGTCAGTGCAAAGGAAGTTCTGACTCGGTGCAAAGGAAGTTCTGAATCAGGGCAAGGGAGCTCTAACTCGGTGCAAAGGAAGTTTTGAATCGGTGCAAAGAAAGTTTTGGCTCGGTGCATAGGAAGTTCTGACTCACAGTTCCATGTAGTAAGGCAGGTGTTGAGAGACAGTGTTGTATGTAGCTCTCGGGCGTGATGAGCTACGTCGATTACGACCCAGCGGTCACACACCCTCGCGCCTTTGCCTCCTGTGTACACCTGACGGTGGGATGTAAGAGCCATGTTAAAAAGTGTAGCTTCCAGACGATTAGTTCCTTGCCAGTCTGCTTGTTTAAGAGTTGGAAGGGATCGCCAACTTGATAGATGCTCTCTCTCTCTCTCTCTCTCTCTCTCTCTCTCTCTCTCTCTCTCTCTCTCTCTCTCTCTCTCTCTCTCTCTATCTCTCTCTCTCTCTATCTCTCTCTCTCTCTCTCTCTCTCTCTCTCTCTCTCTCTCTCTCTCTCTCTCTCTCTGAGGTGCAGATGATGTCTCTCACACTTCTGTGTGGAGCTGCTGTCCACTGCTCTTGTTCGTAACTATTTGCTCTAAGTGTAGCGAGGCTATTGGGAGGCGGAGGGGGCCCGGGCAACAAAATACCTTGCCTCATCTCGAGCGTTTTGCCCCGTGGGTTCGTATCCACATCACCGCGAATGAAGGCGGGGCTGACCTAGCCTTCAAACTGGCTGCTTTGGGGGTCAAGGTTTTCCCGGAGCCTTTTGAAAACTTATTTGTATCGGATGGCGTCTTAATCATCTTCATCATCCCCATCTTCTTCATCATCCCCATCTTCTTCATCCCCATCTTCTTCATCATCCCCATCTTCTTCATCATCCCCATCTTCTTCATCATCCCCATCTTCATCATCCCCATCTTCCTCTTTTTAAGCTAAATAAGCTTAAGTCTTCTAGCCACGAGAAGATGGGAAGGGAAGAAAAAGGAATGATAGCAGAGACGAAGATGTTCGTCAAGGCAAAGGTGTCCTCATCTTTCCAGTGTGATGTATAGAAAAGAAATACAGACAGTAAGTAAACCCAGGGTGCTTCCGAAGAGCACGAAGGTTAATCATTTATCTTGTAGAGGGTTTTGTAAACTGTTCTGAACTGCCCAGGTCACGAAGGTTAATCCGCATGTTGTATGCTGAGTGGCATATGGTGTATGCTGAGAGCCATATCGTATTCTGTACGTTCTTTGATGTTGTATGTAACACACTGTATGCTGAACACTGTAATGTAATTTACTTGTGTGCCTCATGCTGTATGGCGAACTGCGTTGTGTTCTGGTGTATGAATTATGCCACATGCTCTAATGCACCGTGTTGCCTGACTGTAATCCTCAGAACGACACATCAGTATGACTGTAATCTCCAGGATTACTTTAGTACGATTGTAATCTCCAGGATTACTTTAGTACGACTGTAATCTCCAGGATTACTTAGTGCGTGAAAGTCATCTTCATGATTATTTTACTGCATGAATGTAATCCTCGGGATTACTTTTTCTCTAGATATTATTTTTCCCTTGGGCCCGAAGTGTCAATGAAGATATATCCTCGCTGATAAAGGCTATATATATATATATATATATATATATATATATATATATATATATATATATCAAACAAACCTCCAACAGCCAGGATCGAACCCGGGACCCCTGGTCAACAGGCGGGAGCGCTACCGCGAGGCTATGATCACTTCTAATAGGGATATGACTATTCGAATACTATGTACTCGAATACCTTTCGTCTCACTTTGTTCGTATTCATATACCACCGCGTTGTACAGTTAGGTTCGGTAAAATGCTATCTGCTGGCTGTGTTAGCCTGATGGGAAATGACCAGTGTAGACCCCGTTGCTCACCAACGTAAGACGAAGGGTAATCGAGTACATCGTATTTGAATAGTCATTTACCTATTAGGGTTCATAGCCTTGCGGTAGCGCTCCCGCCTGTTGCACAGGGGTCCCGGGTTCGATCCTGGCTGTTGGAGGTTTGTATGTTCTATGAAGGTGCGCGTTCATATGCACTTTGTTCGTATATATATAATGATAATGTAATATTTATACAGATGATAATGTAATCGTTTGTATCGATGATAATGTAATACTGATACAGATGATGATGTAATCGGTTGTAATGATGATAATGTAATATTTACATCATTAGAGTTATAATGTTGTGGTGGTTACAGTAATGACTGTAATGGTTGTAGTGATGATAATGTACTATTTACACAGATGATAATGTAGTGGTTAGAGTTATGATGATGTAGTGGTTGCAGTAATGACTGTAATTGTTGTAGTGATGATAATGTAATATTTACACAGATGGTAATGTAGTGGTTAGAGTTATGATGATGTAGTGGTTGCAGTAATGAGTGTAATGGTTGTAGTGATGATAATGTAATATTTACACAGATGGTAATGTAGTGGTTAGAGTTATGATGATGTAGTGGTTACAATGATGAGTGTAATGGTTGTAGTGATGATAATGTAATGGTCGTAGTGATGATAATACAGGGGGTTCCAGGGATTATTAATGGTTTCACCGATCATAATATAATGGTCCCAACGATGATGGTTTAGTTATTATAGTGATTATTTTGGTTATAGTTATGGTGTGATGGTTATAGTGCTGACTGTCAGAAAAACGAGATATTCAGACAGACGAAAAAGGCCACAAGATTATCATCTGACCTCAAAATTTAATATAATACTCCTGCTTAGAGCAAGATGGTAGAGTCTCTCGGTGCAGTGTCCATCAAAGTGCGTTTGAGTGATTTCAGTAATTGTATAATTACGGAGGGATAAGGGCAATTACTGGAGAAGTGGGGGGGATTACCAGAAACAATACATTGCAGAGGGGGAAAACCTCTGCTGAAAGTCACTTGATCCCCGTTGTAATATGGAATTAAAGGAAGGGTGGGTGTTTTTAAATCATTCCCCCCCTTTGTCACCTCCGTTTTCTAACACTGCTGGTAGGACACGGAGTCCAGTTTTTCTCTATTTCTGTTACTGTTGAGTTTCACTCCTATATTGTGCCGTTTATGATTCTCGCCATTTTAGATCTTTTTTATAATTTGTGAAGGGGGAGGGTGCGTTTTTTAGAAACCCTCCTCCTTGTTTTATTTATCATTGTGTAGTTGTATGGTTGAGAGAGAGAGAGAGAGAGAGAGAGAGAGAGAGAGAGAGAGAGAGAGAGAGAGAGAGAGAGAGAGAGACAGACAGACAGACAGACAGACAGACAGTGTGTGTGTGTGTGTGGTTGGAATGGCTAGAGCTGTGTTTTTACTTCTTGCCTTCTATACTCCCTAGTGCTGTGGGGGGACCACATGGTCGCACCTTGGTGCTGTGGAGGTTACCACACAGCCGTTTCCCGCGTTAGCGAGGTAGCGCCAGGAAACAGACGAAGAAAGACGCACCCACTTATGTACACGTATATAAACATATACGCACATACATGAACATATACATAACGTATACATAACCTATCCACATATATAAAGGTATACACATGCATACTTGCTCGTCTTCATCCAATCCCGGCGCCACCCCGTCCCACAGGGAACCGCATCGCCAATCCCCCACGTCAGCAAGGTAACGCCAGGAAACAGAGGGAAACAAAAAAGGCCACATCTGCTCACACTCAAGTCTCTAGCTGTCATGTCTTTGGCCTCGTATCTATAGAATTCATTCATCTCAAAAGTTTTCGTTTAACTTTCGAAAGTTTTCGTTTAACTTTTGTCGTTTAAACTGAGAAAAAAAAAATCTTTTCTTTTAGCAACGGGCTTATATGAAACTGACTCCTCCTTCCTTCCCTTACTAGAAAAAAAAAAAGAGAAGGTAATTGAATTACATTACCGTAAGGGATATCATCTCGACGTCATAAAAGTGAGAGAGGCTTTTGAGATTATGGTTTGATGTCTTCCGTCTTCATAATTCTGTCTATCTGTTTGTCTGTCTGTCTGTCTCTGTCTATCTGTCTGTTATATGGACCATAAAGGGAGATAGATGTACGCTCGCGTTGCCTCGTCTCCTAACCTGGTGTTGTACGTGTATGTTGTCTTTTCTCCAATTGTGTAGACACACACACACACACACACACCTAAGCCTAAGCTGTTGATAGACTTAGTCCCCGAGGAGAGGGGGATGAACCGCTGGGATCGTCTGTGGGCCGGCTGCCGCCCCCAGGAGTCGAACCCGTATGGCTTTGACTCCGTATGGGTTAACACCGGTTATGATACGTGGCAGTGATGACTGATGATGATACGTGGCAGTGATGACTGATGATGATACGTGGCAGTGATGACTGATGATGATACATGACAGTGATGACTGATGATGATACATGACAGTGATGACTGATGATGATACATGGCAGTGATGACTGATGATGATACATGGCAGTGATGACTCATGATACATGACAGTGATGACTGATGATACATGGCAGTGATGACTGATGATGATACATGGCAGTGATGACTGATGATGATACGTGGCAGTGATGACTGATGATGATACATGGCAGTGATGACTGATGATGATACATGGCAGTGATGACTGATGATGATACGTGGCAGTGATGACTGATGATGATACATGACAGTGATGACTGATGATGATACATGGCAGTGATAACTGATGATGATACATGACAGTGATAACTGATGATGATACATGGCAGTGATGACTGATGATGATACATGGCAGTGATGACTGATGATGATACATGACAGTGATGACTGATGATGATACATGGCAGTGATGACTGATGATGATACATGGCAGTGATGACTGATGATGATACATGGCAGTGATGACTCATGATACATGACAGTGATGACTGATGATACATGGCAGTGATGACTCATGATACATGACAGTGATGACTGATGATACATGGCAGTGATGACTCATGATACATGACAGTGATGACTGATGATGATACATGGCAGTGATGACTCATGATACATGACAGTGATGACTGATGATACATGGCAGTGATGACTGATGATGATACATGGCAGTGATGACTGATGATACATGGCAGTGATGACTGATGATGATACATGGCAGTGATGACTGATGATGATACATGACAGTGATGACTGATGATGATACATAGCAGTGATGACTGATGATGATACATGGCAGTGATGACTGATGATGATACATGGCAGTGATGACTGATGATACATGACAGTGATAACTGATGATGATACATGGCAGTGATGACTGATGATGATACATGACAGTGATAACTGATGATGATACATGGCAGTGATGATTGATGATGATACATGGCAGTGATGACTGATGATACATGGCAGTGATGACTGATGATGATACATGGCAGTGATGACTGATGATACATGGCAGTGATGCCTGATGATGATACATGGCAGTGATGACTGATGATGATACATGGCAGTGATGACTGATGATGATACATGGCAGTGATGACTGATGATGATACATGGCAGTGATGACTGATGATGATACATGGCAGTAATGACTGATGATACATGGCAGTGATGACTGATGATGATACATGGCAGTGATGACTGATGATGATACATGGCAGTGATGACTGATGATGATACATGGCAGTGATGACTGATGATGATACATGGCAGTGATGACTGATGATGATACATGGCAGTGATAACTGATGATGATACATGATAGTGATGACTGATGATGATACATGACAGTGATGACTGATGATGATACATGGCAGTGATGACTGATGATGATACATGGCAGTGATGACTGATGATGATACATGACAGTGATGACTGATGATGATACATGGCAGTGATGACTGATGATGATACATGGCAGTGATGACTGATGATGATACATGACAGTGATAACTGATGATGGTACATGGCAGTGATGACTGATGATGATACATGACAGTGATAACTGATGATGGTACATGGCAGTGATGCTGATAATGATGAATGGCAGTGATAATTGATAATGATGAATGGCAGTGATAATTGATAATGATGAATGGCAGTGATAACCGATAATGTTGAATGGCAATGATAACTGATAATGATGAATGGCAGTGATAATTGATGAATTATTATTTCTACAGTGTTTTCGTTTTCCAAATACCCATATGCATTATTCATATATATATATATATATATATATATATATATATATATATATATATATATATATATATATATATACACCCAGATTTGGTGATGCACGAGCCACATGCATTATTCCGTAACACAGCCAAGTAAAATTTGCAAGTTGATATCGCGAGCGTAGTATATAGATGAAGTTCATCAAAAGCAAAAGTCACATTGATTTACACTGGGAGTTAAATCTCTCTCTCTCTCTCTCTCTCTCTCTCTCTCTCTCTCTCTCTCTCTCTCTCTCTCTCTCTCTCTCTCTCTCTCTCTCTCTCTCGGGTAATCCCGACTCCCCCCCCTACCCCTCCTTGCCCTTCTTGCCCTTCTTGCCCTAAGTGGCGTAATCTCCCTCTCAATAGGATTGTAGGTTAATCCCCTTGCCTTTAATGTGATGTAATCCCCTAACAGTACCGTAAAGTAATCCCACTGGTAGTAGTGTAATCTCCCTGCTAGTAATTTAGGGTAATCCGCTACTAGCAGTTTAGGGTAATCCCATGCTAGCAGTTTAGGGTAATCCCCTGCTAGCAGTTTAGGGTAATCCCCTGCTAGCAGTTTAGGGTAATCCCCTGCTAGTAGTGTTGGGTAATCCCCCATGCCATGACTGTAATCCTCCTACCAGGTGTATAGATAGGGCGAAGCATTTGATTAACCCCCCATTGATTAATCCTGCCATTAATCCGAGGCTCATTCATTGCCCGTCCTCCATGGGTTATATATATATATATATATATATATATATATATATATATATATATATATATATATATATATATATATTAATCGCCGTCTCCCGCGTCAGCGAGGTAACGCAAGGAAACAGACGAGCAATGGCCCAACCCACCCACGTAGACATGTATATACATCAACGCCCATACATGCATATATACATACATATACATTTCAGCATATGCATACATATACATACATAGACATACACATATATACAAATGTACATATACGTACTTGCAACCTTCATCCATTTCCGTCGCCACCTCGCCACACATGAAATAGCACATACATAAACGCCCATACACGCATATATACATACATATACATTTCAGCATATGCATACATATACATACATAGACATACACATATATACAAATGTACATATACGTACTTGCAGCCTTCATCCATTCCCGTCGCCACCTCGCCACACATGAAATAGCACACCTTAATTCATCTTTCAGTGTCGTGGGTTAATCTTTCGATCAATAGTTTTGCTTAACTTAATAGATTAATCCCCCTTGATAGATTAATCCCCCCTGTGTCTTTATCATAAATCAACCCATCTGTCAGCTAATTTGTTTATCAAGAGCTGAGATTAATCCCCCTTATCTGAGACTAATCCCCCTTATCTGAGACTAATCCCCCTTATCTGAGACTAATCCCCCTTATCTGAGACTAATCCCCCTTATCTGAGACTAATCCCCCTTATCTGAGACTAATCCCCCTTATCTGAGACTAATCCCCCTTATCTGAGACTAATCCCCCTTAGCTGAGACTAATCCCCCTTAGCTGAGACTAATCCCCCTTAGCTGAGACTAATCCCCCTTAGCTGAGACTAATCTCACAGTCAGCAGCTGTGTTTAATCCCCCCTTTCTCAGTTTCTGACCATCTCCTTGGCGTTATCTGTGGCTAATCCCCTAATCAGCAGCTGAGACTAATCCCCCCCTTGTTAGTAGCTGTAACCCATCCCCGATATCAGCAGCTGAGAGTAATCCCCTAATCAGCAGTTAAGACGTTCCCTAATCAGCAGTTAAGACTAATCACCTAATCAGCAGCTGAGGTTAATCCGCTCGTCAGCAGTCTGGGATAATCTCCCTGAATTAATCCCCCCCTCCTCCTCATTTTCCTTTGCATTTGATTACCGTGCGTTCGTCGGTCTACGTCCTAAATGGGTCGTGTGCTCGCTCGTAATGAGGGTGTAATCCCCTCCTGTTAATCCCTTTACTGTTCATCACCTAACTATTAATCCCCTTCCTTGTAATCCCCTTCCTCAGCTGGTAGAGCGTGTAATCACCCCCTCTCCCCCCCCCCCTCCCCCTTTTGTCAGTAGCACTCGTTTTCCCTCCAAGTTTCTCTAGAAAGAATATAATCCCCATTACCCATGTTAGTATGTGGTAAATCCCCTCCTCCCCCCATCCCACACTTTCGCTCTTAAGGGGGGGGGGATTAATCCTAGGGCCCCCTTCCATATGACGAAGGAGCATAGGCAATTCAGCAAAAATCAGCCAATCACACGCGGTGGTTGGGGGCGGGGGTTTAAACGAGGTGATTGGCAGACGTTGGCACTGGTTCGTGGTTGTGGTTGTGGGGGGGAGAGGGTAATGGGATCTGAATAGGCTAATTAGACTCGCGGTGATAATTGGTATTAGAATGTCATCTGGCGAAATGAGTCTGTGAGAATAATTACACTGGTTTTGTCCACCACGTTGGATAATAATATATATATATATATATATATATATATATATATATATATATATATATATATATATATATATATATATAATTGGAGGTGGAAAGATGGAGTGAAAAAGATTTTGTGTGATCGGGGCCTGAACATGCAGGAGGGTGAAAGGAGGGCAAGGAATAGAGTGAAT
Organism: Panulirus ornatus; assembly: GCF_036320965.1. NCBI lineage: Eukaryota > Metazoa > Arthropoda > Malacostraca > Decapoda > Palinuridae > Panulirus > Panulirus ornatus. The sequence continues at coordinate 8,590,473 of NC_092246.1, read as the reverse complement.
TGGAGCGATGTGGTATACCGGGGTTGACGTGCTGTCAGTGGATTGAATCAAGGCATGTGAAGCGTCTGGGGTAAACCATGGAAAGCTGTGTAGGTATGTATATTTGCGTGTGTGGACGTATGTATATACATGTGTATGGGGGGGGGGGCCATTTCTTTCGTCTGTTTCCTTGCGCTACCTCGCAAACGCGGGAGACAGCGACAAAGTATAATAAATAAAATATATATATATATATATATATATATATATATATATATATATATATATATATATATATATTTTTTTTTTTTTTTTTTTTTTTTCATACGATTCGCCATTTCCCGCATTTGCGAGGTAGCATTAGGAACAGAGAACTGGGCCTTAGAGGGAAAATCCTCACCTGGCCCCCTTCTCTGTTCCTTCTTTTGGAAAATTAAAAAAAAACGAGAGGGGAGGATTTCCAGCCACCCGCTCCCTCCCCTTTTAGTCGCCTT
>NC_092246.1:8565000-8585000 GCF_036320965.1 Panulirus ornatus | reverse complement strand
CCTCTTTAACAGGTGATTACCTTCTCCCACCCTCCCTCCACTCTCTCTCTCTCTCTCTCTCTCTCTCTCTCTCTCTCTCTCTCTCTCTCTCTCTCTCTCTCTCTCTCACCACCGGCCCCTTTCTGATGGTAGACTCTCGCCGTAGAAACTCTTGTTCCCTCGTCTTGTTCTTTTTTTGGGGGGCCTCCCCCTGCGGCGAGTCCTACGCGCTAGCTCTGAGGCCACGTCCCGTCGTAGGTAGGTAGATAGGTAGGTGAGTAGATAGGTAGCTAGGTATGAAGGTAGGTAGGTAGATTAAGTGGGTAGATGACTCCTCAGTCCCACGTCTATGGCCATCATGGTGACCATATACATACATATACATATCAACATACATATATACATATACATACAGACATATGCTTACATTCATCCATTCTCGGCGCCACCCCGCCCCACAGGAAACAGCTTAGTAACAGAACTACAATACTTTTGTTCCTACATTGTTACATACGTGTTGTGTATATGTGAGAATGTACACGTAAGTGACTTTGGAATTCTCTTTTATTTTTTCTAAAGTGTCGAATCTTTTTATTACTGGAAATACTCCCATATCCCTCTTCAGCTATCGAGTAACTAGCAATTGTTTAAAAGTAAAAAGTATAATATGTTTTTTTTTTCATATCGTAACTCAATCTAGCTGGTCTGTGAAAGAAGAATGAAAACACGTTCACTTCTTTCACATATATATTTTTTTTTTTGTGTGTGTCTGTACATGTTAGACGTTTTTGTTTGTGTGTGTGTGTGTACATGTTAGACATACACGTGTTTGAGGAAATTTTCGTACACTTCGTTTCGTGTGCCTCTATTCTCAGTAACTTCGGCATATGTGAAGTGATTTACCTATTTGATTATCTCCTGCCTTGTTTACCGGTATGAATGTAATGGAAGGCGTGGGTCAGTGTTCGTGTATATACAAGCTAAGAAAAAAAAGAGAAGTGACTCAAAAAAAAAAAAGAGAAGTGACTCTTGCCTTGTGATATCAACACTAATCAAACTATATCTAGTCCAAATCAGAATGATTTGGTAGACTCAGTCAGTCCTAATCTCGCTGCATCTATCGCTTTTTTCTCTTTGAACGCGGTCTCTACCTATCCTCAGTGACCCCATTGACTGCACTACTATCCTTCAGACCAGCTTATTATCATCCCCCCAAAGAATCCCTTCTGTATAGCCATTTCCCATACTGAGATGCGTCCCATCCAGGCGTCTTTGATAATTCAGTACTATCACATCCATCTCACATTGCTCTTATTTTCATTTCCTCTCTCGCTCTCGCCTTCATTTTAGCGGCTTCTGCCCAAGCGATCTCCATTTCTCGTTGCTTTCGTCTTGAGATCTGCTCGGATGACCCACGTAAACTTGGGCTTTTCGCGGTCGTAATTCGTGCATGTGAGAGCCGTATGGTCTTCGAACGAACTTTAAAACACCAGAGGGAGGGAGCTGTATGGTCTTCGAACGAACTTTTAAAACACCAGAGGGAGGGAGCCGTATGGTCTTCCAGCGAACTTTAAAACACCAGAAGGAGGGAGCTGTATGGTCTTCGAACGAACTTTTAAAACACCAGAGGGAGGGAGCCGTATGGTCTTCCAACGAACTTTAAAACACCAGAGGGAGGGAGCTGTATGGTTTTCGAACCAACTTTAAAACACCAGAGGGAGGGAGCCGTATGGTCTTCGAACGAACTTTAAAACACCAGAGGGAGGGAGCTGTATGGTCTTCGAACGAACTTAAAACACCAGAGGGAGGGAGCTGTATGGTCTTCGAACGAACTTAAAACACCAGAGGAGGGAGCTGTATGGTCTTCGAACGAACTTAAAACACCAGAGGGAGGGAGCCGTATGGTCTTCGAACCAACTTTAAAACACCAGAGGGAGGGAGCTGTATGGTCTTCGAACGAACTTTAAAACACCAGAGGGAGGAGCCGTATGGTCTTCGAACGAACTTAAAACACCAGAGGGAGGGAGCTGTATGGTTTTCGAACCAACTTTAAAACACCAGAGGGAGGGAGCTGTATGGTCTTCGAACGAACTTAAAACACCAGAGGGAGGAGCCGTATGGTCTTCGAACGAACTTAAAACACCAGAGGGAGGGAGCTGTATGGTCTTCGAACGAACTTAAAACACCAGAGGGAGGGAGCTGTATGGTCTTCGAACGAACTTAAAACACCAGAGGAGGGAGCTGTATGGTTTTCGAACCAACTTTAAAACACCAGAGGAGGGAGCTGTATGGTCTTCGAACGAACTTAAAACACCAGAGGGAGGAGCCGTATGGTCTTCGAACGAACTTTAAAACACCAGAGGGAGGAGCCGTATGGTCTTCGAACGAACTTTAAAACACCAGAGGGAGGGAGCTGTATGGTCTTCGAACGAACTTAAAACACCAGAGGGAGGGAGCTGTATGGTCTTCGAACGAACTTTAAAACACCAGAGGGAGGGAGCTGTATGGTTTTCGAACCAACTTTAAAACACCAGAGGGAGGGAGCTGTATGGTCTTCGAACGAACTTAAAACACCAGAGGAGGGAGCTGTATGGTCTTCGAACGAACTTAAAACACCAGAGGGAGGGAGCCGTATGGTCTTCGAACGAACTTAAAACACCAGAGGAGGGAGCTGTATGGTCTTCGAACGAACTTAAAACACCAGAGGAGGGAGCTGTATGGTCTTCGAACGAACTTAAAACACCAGAGGGAGGAGCCGTATGGTCTTCGAACGAACTTAAAACACCAGAGGGAGGGAGCTGTATGGTCTTCGAACGAACTTAAAACACCAGAGGAGGGAGCTGTATGGTCTTCGAACGAACTTTAAAACACCAGAGGGAGGGAGCTGTATGGTCTTCGAACGAACTTAAAACACCAGAGGAGGGAGCTGTATGGTCTTCGAACGAACTTAAAACACCAGAGGGAGGGAGCTGTATGGTCTTCGAACGAACTTTAAAACACCAGAGGGAGGGAGCTGTATGGTCTTCGAACGAACTTAAAACACCAGAGGGAGGAGCCGTATGGTCTTCGAACCAACTTTAAAACACCAGAGGAGGGAGCTGTATGGTTTTCGAACCAACTTTAAAACACCAGAGGGAGGGAGCTGTATGGTCTTCGAACGAACTTTAAAACACCAGAGGGAGGGAGCTGTATGGTCTTCGAACGAACTTTAAAACACCAGAGGAGGGAGCTGTATGGTCTTCGAACGAACTTTAAAACACCAGAGGGAGGGAGCTGTATGGTCTTCGAACGAACTTAAAACACCAGAGGGAGGGAGCTGTATGGTTTTCGAACCAACTTTAAAACACCAGAGGGAGGGAGCTGTATGGTCTTCGAACGAACTTTAAAACACCAGAGGGAGGGAGCTGTATGGTCTTCGAACGAACTTTAAAACACCAGAGGGAGGGAGCTGTATGGTCTTCGAACGAACTTAAAACACCAGAGGGAGGGAGCTGTATGGTTTTCGAACCAACTTTAAAACACCAGAGGGAGGGAGCCGTATGGTCTTCGAACGAACTTAAAACACCAGAGGGAGGGAGCTGTATGGTCTTCGAACGAACTTTAAAACACCAGAGGGAGGGAGCTGTATGGTTTTCGAACCAACTTTAAAACACCAGAGGAGGGAGCTGTATGGTCTTCGAACCAACTTTAAAACACCAGAGGGAGGGAGCTGTATGGTCTTCGAACCAACTTTAAAACACCAGAGGGAGGGAGCTGTATGGTCTTCGAACGAACTTAAAACACCAGAGGGAGGAGCCGTATGGTCTTCGAACCAACTTTAAAACACCAGAGGAGGGAGCTGTATGGTCTTCGAACGAACTTAAAACACCAGAGGGAGGGAGCTGTATGGTCTTCGAACGAACTTAAAACACCAGAGGGAGGGAGCTGTATGGTCTTCGAACGAACTTAAAACACCAGAGGGAGGAGCCGTATGGTCTTCGAACGAACTTTAAAACACCGAGGGAGGGGAGAGGAAGAGCCAGGGTTGAACGAGGGAGGGAGCGAGGGAGGGTAGAGGGGAGAGGAAGAGCCAGGGTTGAACGAGGGAGGGAGCGAGGGAGGGTGGAGGGGAGAGGAAGAGCCAGGGTTGAACGAGGGAGGGAGCGAGGGAGGGTGGAGGGTAGAGGAAGAGCCAGGGTTGAACGAGGGAGGGAGCGAGGGAGGAGCCACTATCAAAGCACTCGTCCCAAACACCTCAAACCGCTCGCTACGCAGTCTTGATAATGACGGGTCGGGATTGTGTTCAACGGTGCCGTTGAAAGCATCGCCGCCGCCCCACACACACACACACCCGCGTTCAACGGCGTTGCTCACACCCACTACGTGGGTTATGAATTCACGCCCCTGCCTGCCTGCCTGCCCGCCACTAGAGGGGCCAACGTCTCTCGCCGCCCCTTGAACGCACGGTGTAATGACCCAACACCTGAGAGATGTATTCCATGTTGATGTTATTGTCTGACAGAGACCGATATTTTTTTTCCTTCGTCGGTGTTCTCTCTTTTTTTTCAGTAAGGGTCGACAATGGAGGGTATTGTGCTGGGGAAAACAAAGGAGAGGTGTGTGTGTGTGTGTGTGTGTGTGTGTGTGTCTGGCCAGCTGTTGCTGTGTCTGGCCGGCAGACCAGCTGGTGCTGCGTCTGGCCGGCAGACCAGCTGGTGCTGCCTACCACCCTCTCAGCTGGGCACTGTGCCCAGCTTCAGCCGTGCTCTGACGTCCACTGGTTGATCGAGTTGCCGTTGGGGAGGGAGGTTCATCTGTAGTGTAACCACCTGGGTATATAGGGGTCCTCGAAGCAGAGGCAGCAATGGAAGAAGAGGCATCAGCAGCGGCAGAAGAAGAGGCATCAGCAGCAGAAGAGGCAGCAGCAGCAGCAGAAGAGGCAGCAGCAGCAGCAGCAGGAGAAGCAAAAGAAGAAGAAGAGGCAGCAGAAGCAAAAGAAGAAGAAGAGGCATCAGCAGCAGCAGAAGAGGCATCAACAGCAGAAGAAGAGGCATCAACAGCAGCAGAAGAAGAGGGAGCAACAGTAGAAGAGGCATCAGCAACAGCAGAAGAAGAGGCATCAACAGCTGCAGAAGAAGAGGGAGCAACAGTAGAAGAGGCATCAGCAACAGCAGAAGAGGCATCAGCAGCAAAAGAAGAGGCATCAACAGCAGAAGAAGAGGCATCAGCAGCAGTTGAGGCAGCAGTAGAGGCAGCAGCTGTGTGATGAGGGCCAGGAGGTGTTAAGTCTGAGACGCCATGATGATGGAGGAGGGCAGAAGCAATATGGGTTTTTATGGAAATCTTTTTATATTTCTTCCATTTCTCGTCATGACCTGGTACAGACTGGACCTCCCCCTTCCCTCCATCACGGTTAATCAGGTACAGGCTGGACCTGTACAGGTCAACCGGGCAGGTTGTGACCTGTAAAGTATTTCTTTTTTTCGTGTATTTTCTACATACGTGTGTCTGTCACTTTGTGTATGTGTGTGTCTGTCTCTCTCTTGAGTCTCTGTCTGTCTTGTAATCACTTGGTTTGTCTGTCTTCCTTGTCTGTCTGTGCTTCTGTGTGTGTGTGTGTGTATGTCTGTGTGTGTGTGTGTGTGTGTGTGTATGTGTGTGTGTGTGTGTGTGTATGTGTGTTGTGTGTGGGTCTGTGTCTGTGTGTCTCTGTGCTTGTGTGCGTGTTGTGTGCGTCTGTGTGTGTGTGTGTGCGTGTTGTGTGTGTGTCTGTATCTAGTGTCTATGAGCCACCTGTGTCTACACCTATATCTGTTAGTCTTCGTCATTAACCAGGTCACCTCACATCTGCCTGGCAGGTTATGATCGGAGCTTCGACTTCGGGCCCCCCCAATCTGAATACACTTGACTTTGCATGCAGAGGATTCTGACCTTATCCTCTGTGGCCTTGGAGGATTTGACCCGACCTGACCTCTAACTCGACCCAATGAGTTTGGGAGAGAGTAGGAAGGTGGTGTGGGGGAGGGAGGCGAACACCGACCACGAGCCATACAGTTGGCTCGTGGGGAGACGAACGAGGGAGGGGAGAGGGGAGAGGAAGAGCCAGGGTTGAACGAGGGAGGGTGGAGGGTAGAGGAAGAGCCAGGGTTGAACGAGGGAGGGAGCGAGGGAGGGTGGAGGGTAGAGGAAGAGCCAGGGTTGAACGAGGGAGGGAGCGAGGGAGGGTGGAGGGTAGAGGAAGAGCCAGGGTTGAACGAGGGAGGGAGCGAGGGAGGGTGGAGGGTAGAGGAAGAGCCAGGGTTGAACGAGGGAGGGGAGAGGGGAGAGAAAGAGCCAGGGTTGAACGAGGGAGGGAGCGAGGGAGGGTGGAGGGTAGAGGAAGAGCCAGGGTTGAACGAGGGAGGGTGGAGGGTAGAGGAAGAGCCAGGGTTGAACGAGGGAGGGAGCGAGGGAGGGTGGAGGGTAGAGGAAGAGCCAGGGTTGAACGAGGGAGGGGAGAGGGGAGAGAAAGAGCCAGGGTTGAACGAGGGAGGGAGCGAGGGAGGGTGGAGGGTAGAGGAAGAGCCAGGGTTGAACGAGGGAGGGAGCGAGGGAGGGTAGAGGGGAGAGGAAGAGCCAGGGTTGAACGAGGGAGGGAGGGAGGGTGGAGGGGAGAGGAGGAGCCAGGGTTGAACGAGGGAAGGAGGGAGGGTGGAGGGGAGAGAAAGAGCCAGGGTTGAACGAGGGAGGGAGCGAGGGAGGGTGGAGGGTAGAGGAAGAGCCAGGGTTGAACGAGGGAGGGAGCGAGGGAGGGTGGAGGGTAGAGGAAGAGCCAGGGTTGAACGAGGGAGGGGAGAGGGGAGAGAAAGAGCCAGGGTTGAACGAGGGAGGGAGCGAGGGAGGGTGGAGGGTAGAGGAAGAGCCAGGGTTGAACGAGGGAGGGAGCGAGGGAGGGTAGAGGGGAGAGGAAGAGCCAGGGTTGAACGAGGGAGGGAGGGAGGGTGGAGGGGAGAGGAGGAGCCAGGGTTGAACGAGGGAAGGAGGGAGGGTGGAGGGGAGAGAAAGAGCCAGGGTTGAACGAGGGAGGGAGCGAGGGAGGGTGGAGGGTAGAGGAAGAGCCAGGGTTGAACGAGGGAGGGAGGGTGAAGGGGAGAGGAAGAGCCAGGGTTGAACGAGGGAGGGAGGGTGGAGGGGAGAGGAAGAGCCAGGGTTGAACGAGGGAGGGAGCGAGGGAGAGTGGAGGGGAGAGGAAGAGCCAGGGTTGAACGAGGGAGGGAGGGAGGGAGGGTGGAGGAAGAGCCAGGGTTGAGGGAGGGAGGGTGGAGGGGAGAGGAAGAGCCAGGGTTGAACGAGGGAGGGAGGGTGTGTGGGAGAGGAGAGGCAGAGCCAGGGCTGGTATTGCACCCACCCCCAGATGGTTCACATTCATTGCTCTCCGGAGCGAGGAGGGGGAGAGGGGGTGGGAAATTGGGATTTGGGAAGGTTTAAACCCAACTGGTTTTACTTTCAGGCGCCAAGAGATAAGTGGGACAGAGAGAGCGCGGGGGGGAGAAAAATATTTGTGTACTTTTCTTTTTCTCTCTCTCTTTTCTGTCGTGATCGGCATGGCACAGAGAAAATGTAGGGCCCCTAATCGTGGCCCAGTGATGGACATAGCACAGACACAACGTGTCCACAATCATGGCCATCTTGAATTCAGGACAAAAGACGGCATTGTGATAAATGAAATCATCCACCAAGGGCTCTTCAGGTGTTGGCACACCCGACTCCCAAGTTCGACTGGAAGCTTATGAGAAGACAGGGAGACGAAGGCGGGCGCTGTGTCGACAGTTGTGTTGTGCGAGGAAAAAAACGTGTGAGGGTGTCACCACTACGGCTCATCCTCGTGTGGTTAGTCTCCACGCACGCACACACAATCTATGGGAAGCAGCAGCAGCTGCTGCACGCGCGCTAAGGATATAAGCCCATAGGGAGCACAGGGACGCTCGCACGCACGCACGCGAGAGGTGGTGACAGCTCCTCACCGTGAAGGAGGAGGAGGAGGAGGAGATGGTTGACGAGAGGTGATCACAAGAGGATCAGATGAGACGAGAGGCATTCCGATTCTACACCTCTCGCCTGTAGAGACGAGGAGAAGGAGCCACATCTAGAGATGTGTGAGCTGGCCCCTCCTTACTTATACTAGGAGAGAAATAGAGCCCCACACCCCACCATCCTATATGAAACAGCTGTTCACAAGGGGTTGGAATACATATATATATATATATATATGGGGTTGGGTTGAGGGCTGAGTGGTGGGTATGGTTTATGACCAGCCTGGTTAGGTTATCCCAGGGTTGAGTTGTGGGGCTCCTGGACATTGGACGAAGAAAGGGAGGGTGGGGGAGGAACAAGAGGAGCATTAAAAGAGAGAGAGAGAGAGAGAGAGAGAGAGAGAGAGAGAGAGAGAGAGAGAGAGAGAGATGGGGTCCAAGTTTGCATTGTAGCGTTATTATTGAATTCGGAGACCGTGCAAGCTTTTCCCCCTCCTCCTCCTCCCATTCAAGAGACGCTGCCCGGGGTCTGAATTGAGAGAGAGAGAGAGAGAGAGAGAGAGAGAGAGAGAGAGAGAGAGAGAGAGAGAGAGAGAGAGATTATGTAGGGTGGAGGCAGGAAAGGGAAAGTGGGTTATAGAAAGGGATTATTAAGACGAGTTATCTTCGTTTTCTCGTTCTGTGGCATTAGAATTCTTAAGCAATTACCTGCAATGCTATATTTATCTATCTATGATTTTTTGTTTATCTATTTATTTATTTATTTATTATACTTAATCGCTATTTTCCGCGTCAGCGAGGTAACGCCAAGAAACAGTTGAAGAATGGCCCAACCACACACACACACACACACACACACACATATATATATATATATATATATATATATATATATATATATATATATATATATATATATAATATATATATTTCTAAAACTCTCTTAATTCTGGAACCATCTTTGGTCTTCTCCTCTGGACCTTCTCTGTTATCTCTTTGAGAAATATGTTTACCCACCTTCTTCCACACTGTACACCACTCCCACAGTGTGCAACAGTCTCACACTGAGCAACCCTCCCACAGTGTACACGGCCACTCCCACAGTGTGAACGGTTCTCCCACACTTTGCAACCCTCCCACAGTGTGCACGGCTTCCCCCACACACCACTAGGATAGCCGGCAAGATAACCCTCTGGCCGGGCAAATAGCACCTGCTCCAGCGGCCTTTTGATTTCTCCGTTGTGGCCTGGGAGATGTACAGGGATGTGCCGCTGCAGTAACTCCAGTGTGTGTATACAATTGCTTCATACAATACGCTTTCTCCTCCCCCTTCCCTCCTTGGTTGTATTCTATTTGCGTTGTATTTCTTGTTATGACTCTTAGGGTTGTTCAGTTAGGGTTGCTATTTGTGGTGGTGGTGTTTTTATTATTGCTGTGCCACTAGGCAGGAGTTGTGAGGGGGGGGTGTGTTTTGAGGTTATTATTAGTGTTGTTATTACTATTATTGTGCCTCTCAGCAGGTGTTGTGGGGTGGGGAAGAGGTTGGGTTGGTTGGACCAGTGGCCTGGTTATGTAGCAAGGTTGTCAGTTAGTTGTGGGATGTGGTTGTAACATCTTTTGGGTGTGTGGTTGTACCTGAGGGGTTGGATATGTAGCAAGGTTGTCAGTTGGTTGTGGGAGGTGGTTGTAACAGCTTTTGGGTGTGTGGTTGTACCTGAGTGGTTGGATATGTAACAGGGTTGTCAGTTGGTTGTGGGAGGTGGTTGTAACAGCTTTTGGGTGTGTGGTTGTACCTGAGTGGTTGGATATGTAACAGGGTTGTCAGTAGGTTGTGGGAGGTGGTTGTAATTGTAATGGTATGTATGTTAATTGTAATGGTATGTATTATCATCTGTTATATATATATATATATATATATATATATATATATATATATATATATATATATATATATTAGTCTTAGAAGGCGACTAAAAGGGGAGGGAGTGGGGGGCTGGAAATCCTCCCCTCTCATATTTTTTTTATTTTCCAAAAGAACGAACAGAGAAGTGGGCCAGGTGAGGATATTCCCTCAAAGGCCCAGTCCTCTGTTCTTAACGCTACCTCTCTAATGCGCAAAATGGCGAATAGTATGAAAGATAGAAATATATATATATATATATATATATATATATATATATATATATATATATATATATATATATATATATATATATATACACTAACAGGATCATCATTAATGTTCTGCCCTCATTAAGGGCCACCGTTGTGTGTATGCCATGTTAACCCTCCACTCAGTAATTGATGGTTATTATTGGCACTGGACGTTCCCACGCAGGATTTTGTTGGCGGGGTGAGGGATGGAGAGCTCCCGTTGTGCTCATCTGTAGCTACCAGGCTGGTGTAGGAGGGAGGGAGGAGGGCAACATTGGTGACTACACACACACACACACACATATGTACGTATATATATATATATATATATATATATATATATATATATATATATATATATATATTTTTTTTTTTTTTTTTTTTTTCTTTTTTTTTTTTTTTTTTGCTTTGTCGCTGTCTCCCGCGTTTGCGAGGTAGCGCAAGGAAACAGACGAAAGAAATGGCCCAACCCACCCCCATACACATGTATATACATACGTCCACACACGCAAATATACATACCTACACAGCTTTCCATGGTTTACCCCAGACGCTTCACATGCCTTGATTCAATATATATATATATATATATATATATATATATATATATATATGTATATATATATATATATATATATATATATATATATCCCTGGGGATAGGGGAGAAAGAATACTTCCCACGTATTCCCTGCGTGTCGTAGAAGGCGACTAAAAGGGGAGGGAGCGGGTGGCTGGAAATCCTCCCCTCTCATTTTTAATTTTCCGAAAGAAGGAATAGAGAAGGGGGCCAAGTGAGGATTTCCTTCAAAGGCTCAGTCCTCTGTTCTTAACGCTACCTCACTAACGTGGGAATGGCGAATAGTATGGAAAAAAAAAAAAAAAAAATATATATATATATATATATATATATATATATATATATATATATATATATATATATATATATCTATATTTCTCTTTTTTATACCATTCGCCATTTCCCGCATCAACGAGGTAGCGTTAAGAGCAGAGGACTGAGCTTTTGAGGGAATATCCTCACTTGGCCCCCTTCTCTGTTCCTTCCAGTCTCAGTAGCAGCGGGTCCGACACCACTATCTCTGCCACTGGAAGGAGAGAGAGAGAGAGAGAGAGAGAGAGAGAGAGAGAGAGAGAGAGAGAGGAGAAATAGCATCAGACCAATACAAAAGTAAACGATAAGGAGACGAATGATGATAAATGACAAGAGAGAAAAAAAGATTGGTCCAAAAAAATAGAGTCGAGAGCGAGGAAGGATAATCGTGTGTGTGTGTGTGCGTGTGTGTGTGTGTGTGTGTGTGTGTGTGTGTGCGTGTGTGTGTGTGTGTGCGCGTGTGTGTCATTTATCACCCACATGAACTACGAAGTTTCAATAGACTTATTCCTCTTCCAGGTCCTGTCGAACTCCAGCACCGTCTGCAGCACACACACACACCCACACAAGGGAGACGCGCTGCCCCCGAGGTCATCTCTGCTACGGAGGCACCTCCTGAAGGGGAGGTCACAGGCCACAACGGGGTGAGGAGGTCACCTCCCTAGGTGGTGGTGGAAGGGGGGGATCACACCACCAGAGCCAGACCCCCTGGCCTCACAAGACGTCATCTCTTAGGTTCCATTCTGAAGGGAGACACCTTCCCCCGAGGTCATCATCGCTTCGCCTTCCCCCAGGGTTACCCTTAAGGGGATAAGATCCCTCGAAGGGGGGAGAGAGAGAACCACCTTCCCAGGGCTGGACTTGCCTTGGGGAGGGGGGAGGCGCGAAACAGTGGACCGTCGTCCCGCCTCGCTCCAGTGATGGCCAACGCCTGCCGCTTCCTCTTACTTCTGCTCGGCTTCGTCGTCACTTCTTCAGGTGAGTCAGGTCAGGTCAGGTCTCTTTGTGGGGGAGGTGGGGTCATGTTGAGGTCAGGCACCCTCCACCTTGCGTCCCCCTTCCTGACCCCACCAGCGATGGGTCGGGAGGCGGTTTCCCCAGTCCGGGTCAACACCCCCTCTTCCCTCTAGCTTACCATCTTCTGTTTTCTTCGCCACTTGATTTCTCTTCTCGGGTATCAGGACGTCTTCTCATTTTCTATTGTCTCCTTCCTCATGGAAGAGCATGGGAAGGATCCATGAGCAGGAAACCTGATGATTTCATGGACCAGTTGCCTGCTGGAGGGCAGCCAGTGTATATATATATATATATATATATATATATATATATATATATATATATATATAGGATAGGGGAGAAAGAATACTTCCCACGTATTCCCTGCGTGTCGTAGAAGGCGACTAAAAGGGAAGGGAGCGGGGGGGCTGGAAATCTTCCCATCTCATTTTTTTTTTTTTCCCCAAAGGAAGGAACAGAGAAGGGGGCCAGGTGAGGATATTCCCTCAGAGGCCCAGTCCTCTGTTCTTAACGCTACCTCGCTAACGCGGGAAATGGCGAATAGTTTGAAAGAAAGAAAAGAAATATATATATATATATATATATATATATATATATATATATATATATATATATATATATATATATATATATATATATATCCAGAGTTCCATATCTATCCTGTGACAGAGACAGGACGGTAGACCAAGGGGGCTGCGACCTCCCCCACCCATCGCTCCCTCCAGCCCCTAAGCCGTTGGGAATATAACTTACGAGGAAGCACCACGTCACAGGTCATGGGGTATACTGTCGTAGAAATTCTGTGGGAAGATGTGATCGGCGAATCATGGCCTAACCAGGTGCTAGAGTTTTTGGAGGAGGGAGGGTTACGTCCGAAACGAAAATTGGACATTCTCTGTTTGAAATATGATTTCCGTATACTTGTTTTCCTTTTTGGAGAGTCTTGTGTATTAAGGCATTGATAATTGAAGCAGTTGTCTAACTGTGATTTCAACGTGTTGATTGTCTTCATGTTTATACATATATATATATATATATATATATATATATATATATATATATATATATATATATATATATATTGGAAAGGACCACAATTTTGCGCGTGATCAAGATATTCCTATGAGTCCACGGGGAAAATGAAACACGATAAGTTCCCAAGTGCACTTTCGTGTATTAATCACATCATCAGGGGCGACACAAGAGAGAAATATAACAATCAGTTGAGATAACATCGAAGAGACGTCCTAGCTTCGTCTCTTCGATGTATTATCAACTGATTGTTATATTTCTCTCTTGTGTCGCCCCTGATGATGTGATTAATACACGAAAGTGCACTTGGGAACTTATCGTGTTTCATTTTCCCCGTGGACTCATAGGAATATCTTGATCACGCGCAAAATTGTGATCCTTTCCAATATATATATATATATATATATATATATATATATATATATATATATATATATATATATTAGTATTCCACCTCTTTCTTTTCAACTGCAGAACTTTGTGTTTACTCTTTTGAGTTGGGTCTCTGCATCTCGTGTCTGATGTCCGGAGATTGTCGACGTGCTGTCGAAATTGTTCGCTCGACGACTCGACTCTTTCGAAGCCTGTTTCGAGACAGTGAAGCCGTGAATGCCACCGTTCGTCTCCTCCCGTCCTCATGACCAGAGAGAGGAGGGGCGCGCGCCGCTCTCCTGCTAGCGTCCCCACCAGACTCGTGCCTCATTATGCCAGGGGAAGGCCAGCGTGAATGACGGCTAACGAACGTGTCTGGTGGACGTGTTGGTTATGAACGTGTGTGTGTGTGTGTACGTGTAAGTCCACGGGAGACGTGCGCACGAGGCATATATATATATACATACATACACACACACACACACACACACACGCACGACGGGTTGGTCGAACACACACACACACACGCACGACGGGTTGGTCGAACACACACACACACACACACACACACACACACACACACACACACCCTGGGCGATGTAAACACTTGAATCAACCAGAGGGAAGGTGAATGGCATTTTGTGACTCGGGTTATCAGGAAATATGTGGAGGGTCGTTTACCAATCGAGATGACGAGGATTCAAATTGGCTGATCCTCCCGGTCAATACCTGTCGAGATTAGAGGCCTTTTTTTTTTTGCTTTTTTTGTCTTCAGACGATTAGGTTAGGTTAGGTTAGGTTAGGTTAGGTTAGGTTAGTGTCAACCCTCCTCCTCCTCCTCCTCCCACTCGTCCCTCTAGGGGCACTGTTCGACCCGTGGCTCTACCACCACCACACCAACCACAGGTCATGGGCCATCTACCACCACACCAACCACAGGTCATGGGCCATCTACCACCACACCAACCACAGGTCATGGGCCATCTACCACCACACCAACCACAGGTCATGGGCCATCTACCACCACACACCAACCACAGGTCATGGGCCATCTACCACACACCAACCACAGGTCATGGGCCATCTACCACACACCAACCACAGGTCATGGGCCATCTACCACACACCAACCACAGGTCATGGGCCATCTACCACCACACACCAACCACAGGTCATGGGCCATCTACCACACACCAACCACAGGTCATGGGCCATCTACCACCACACACCAACCACAGGTCATGGGCCATCTACCACCACACACCAACCACAGGTCATGGGCCATCTACCACACACCACCCACAGGTCATGGGCCATCTACCACACACCAACCACAGGTCATGGGCCATCTACCACCACACACCAACCACAGGTCATGGGCCATCTACCACCACACCAACCACAGGTCATGGGCCATCTACCACACACCAACCACAGGTCATGGGCCATCTACCACACACCAACCACAGGTCATGGGCCATCTACCACACACCAGCCATAGGTCACCCTTTACCCTTACCCCTTTGACGTGACCTGAAAAGGATCAGGTCAAAGGCCATTTCGTAATGTCTAAAATTCGTAGCCTTCTACTGGTCAAGTGCTCAGTGGTCGTATCGTCGAGTGCTCAAGGGTCGTGCCGTTTAGTGCTCAAGGGTCGTACAGTCGAGTGCTCGAGAGTCGTACAGTCGAGTGCTCAAGGGTCGTACCGTCGAGTGCTCAAGGGTCGTACCGTCGAGTGCTCAAGGGTTGTACCGTCGAGTGCTCAAGGGTCGTACCGTCGAGTGCTCAAGGGTCGTACACTCGAGTGCTCAAGAGTCGTGCAGTCGAGCGCTCAAGGGTCGTACCGTCGAGTGCTCAAGAGTCGTACCGTCGAGTGCTCAAGGGTCGTACCGTCGAATGCTCAAGGGTCGTACCGTCGAGTACCCTTTGAGGATCGCGTGGTCGTACTGAAGGACAGTATCCAGAGACTGGATGGCATTATCCAGGTGGCCACCGAGTTTCCCCATCTGACGGGAGAGAGAATCAGTTCAGATCGGCGTGGCTTTAAGAGACCAAGATCACACACACCTCCCCATTTCGCGCGCCGCCCGCTGACGTTTGCTGCTCTCTCTCTCTCTCTCTCTCTCTCTCTCTCTCTCTCTCTCTCTCTCTCTCTCTCTCTCTCTCTCTCTCTCTCTCTCCATCGGGGTCGTCTCATCTTTGGCCCCTGTTCGCTCCCGTGGGCATGTATCTTTGCATGTGGTCTAACCCCCCTTTACCTCAACCAACCCGAAACCCCCAAAACCTAGGTTTTTGGAGCCATGGAGCACACACACAGACATACACACAGACACACACACACGTTTGCCGTGGTGGCTGCTGCTTCCCACAGTTTCCGTGTGGAGGGCCGGTCAGTCGAGGAGTGACCGGTGTAGCACCTCCTCCTCCTACTCCTACTCCTCCTTCCCTCATCGAGCAGCTAAAGTGTGAAGTTCTCCTCCTCCTACTATCGTCTTCCCCTTTCGTCGTCATAAAACCCATTTTCCTCTTTAAAGATCAGGTATACTGACACCTACGGAGCCATTTCTTCCTTTTTTTTTCTTCCTTTTTTCCCGCCCAGTGTATTCCTCTTGGCTTCAGTAACATGCGAGTTGCACGAAGGGTGGGGGATGGAAGATAGCGAGGGAGGGAGGTTGGGGTTAGTAGAACCAGAGGACACCTTGTCTGTGGCGTCCGTAAGGCTGTGTCTGTGGCACAGACTGGAGCGTCCCCGTCTGTGTAACGGTTGGGAGGCCTGCAGAGGAGGAGGAGGAGGTAGGAGGAGGTCGATGCTCGGGGTGGGTAGAGGAGGAGGAGAAGGGATCTTGGCATCGCCTCGCCTCGCCTCGCCACCTCCACCATGCTGCCTCTCTCTCTCTCTCTCTCTCTCTCTCTCTCTCTCTCTCTCTCTCTCTCTCTCTCTCTCTCTCTCTCTCTAAATGTTACCACATGTTTTTAAGACTCGTACGTGTCCCCCTTACGTGGTTGTTGTAGGAGGGAGGGGGAGAGGTAAACTGGCCAGGTGGGATATGGCTAGAGATGCTACAAGCGTAGGAGCAGTGCCGGGATGGGGGCGGATAGTATGGTGAATAGAGATGTAGTGAATAGGGGATGGAGAGACGTGGTAAGCAAGAGGATAGAGAGACGTGGGAAGCAAGAGGATAGAGAGACGTGGGAAGTAGAGGATAGAGAGACGTGGTAAGTAGAGGATAGAGAGACGTGGTAAGCAAGAGGATAGAGAGACGTGGGAAGTAGAGGATAGAGAGACGTGGTAAGTAGAGGATAGAGAGAGGTGGGAAGCAAGAGGATATAGAGAGACGTGGGAAGCAAGAGGATAGAGACATAATGAGTAACAGATAGAGAGAGAGAGAGATATGGGGGTAAATGGATAGGAAATGTAGGGGATAGAAGGTAATGATTATAGGGGGGGGGAGGATGATGTAAAGGGAGAGTTTGTAGATGTGTGTGTGTGTGTGTGTGTGTGTGTGTGAGGAGGTGGGGTGAGGTGGAGATGGAGAAAGCAGAGGCGAGCTTCTGGGGGTAAGAGCAGGGAGTATTTGCATGAGGTAACCAGGAGGAGGGGGGGATTTGCATGCAGGCAGGATTTACATCTTGAAGAAAAGAGGGAGGAAGGCAGAGAGGGAGGGAGGGAAAATTTGTATTTCATTAGGGTCTTACTGATGCTGTGGACAGAGTGGGAGGTGGTCTGTGCCAGCCTGCCTATGGTCTTCCTAGTATGCGTGTGTGTGTGTGTGTGTGTGTGTGTGTGTGTGTGTGTTTATAGAATATAGTTAGTCTGGTGAATTGTATAGCACAAGTATTGTTTATATCAGCCTGGATATGGCTCTCCTGGTGTGTATATAGAATATAGTGAATATAGCAACTTATATACCACACGTATGGTCTATACTAGCCTGGCTATGGCTCTCCTGGTGTGGATATAGTCACTACTCCAACAGCTGTGGTTGGTCCAGGTCTCTCCAACATTACTCCAACAGCCGTGGTCGGTCCAGGTCTCTCCAACATTACTCCATCAGCTATGGTCGGTCCAGGTCTCTCCAACATTACTCCAACGGCTGTGGTCGGTCCAGGTCTCTCCAACATTACTCCAACGGCTGTGGTCGGTCCAGGTCTCTCCAACATTACTCCATCAGCTATGGTCGGCCCAGGTCTCTCCAACACCACTGTAACAGCTGGCCGGTATGACCCTTAAGCATGACGGTACGACCCTTGAGCAGTAAAGTACGACCCTTAAGCCTACATATATAGATAGATAGATAGGTAGATAGATAGATAGATAGACAATATGTCGATCACATTAGTCCTTGATAGTTTAACGAAGAGGGAGTCGTATTCCTGTAGAAGTTCAGATGACGTAGTTTACTTCGAAGAAACTTGACAACACGCAACGTGTTTCACGGAGGAACTCAACTCCGACCTCATGAGGTGTAAACAGTTCACGAAAGTTTACACTGTGTCAGGAGTTGGAACTTTGCGAGTTGTTGACACCTGACGAAGGGGGGTTTCTACCGTGAAACGTTTCCTGCGAGTCCACGGGGGGGGGACACGATGAGTTCCCAAGTGCACCTTCGTGTAATAATCACATCATCAGGGGAGACACAAGAGAGAAATATGACAGCCAGTTGATATACAAGGAAGAGACGTGGTTAGGCAGGTTTGTGAACGGGTTGTGAAGACGTGGGTAGGGAAAACGCGGAAATCGACCCGGAATTAATGCAGGTCCGTGATCATGTATCCTCCACATTAGCTCCGGGTTGTGAGGGAGGCGGCATTCAGCCTTGGCTTGTTGGATCACCCTGTTGTCATACGAGAGAGACAGAATATGGTAGTTATGATACTTACTGTAACTTAATGTCTGGGGTGTAGTTATGATACCTACTGCAGCTTACTGTCTGGGGTGTAGTTATGATACCTACTGCAGCTTACTGTCTGGGGTGTAGTTATGATACCTACTGTAACTTAATGTCTGGGGTGTAGTTATGATACCTACTGCAGCTTACTGTCTGGAGTGTAGTTATGATACCTACTGCAGCTTACTGTCTGCTACCGTCAGCAAGTAGTGTGGTAGGGCGTGGCGGTGGAGTGTCTGTGTATACCCAGCAGGTGGCGTGGTGACGCCCTCCATGGGCCAGGACCTGGGCGGTGGAGGACTGTCTTACCCCCAGCACACCTTGCCTCGCGTGGTGAGGCGCGCCCCCGTCAGACACAGCGACGGGAGAGACTGTAAAGCGAACGTCTGTATGACTTGTAGGAGCCAGTGAGACGAAGGGTCTTGAGTAAACGACTGCAGGAGGGAGGGAAGGAAGGGAGGGAGGAGAACATACCAGACCTGCAGGCCAGTTGCCATCGTGTGTTGAAGAGAGTCTGAGGCAAATGCACTTTGATGGAGTTGATGTATACGAGTGTATGAGGAGGGGCGAAGGTCGTCCCTCACCTGCTCCTCATTATCATCTATGTCCCCCCTTCCTCCTCCTCCTCCTCCTCCACCTCTTCCTCCTCCTACCTCATCAGAAGGGAAAGTTCTTAACACAGATGGAAGAAGGGAGGAACAGCTGCTGGCCTCTCGTCCGTCGCCTGGCGTAGGATGACGAGGACGTGGAGGACGAGGATTTGATGATGGGGAAAAGTTGACGACGCCCCTCCTCTGCCGCGGGTGGAGCAGCCAGAGTGCGTCATGATGACGAATCCCGGATCTCGAGAGAGAGAGAGAGAGACAGAGACAGAGAGAGAGAGAGAGAAACATGGGAGCTAATCGTGTGTCTAACGAGGTGGCCTCGACTGGCCGGCCAAGTCTCGAAAATGAGATACGCCAAGTGTAAGAACTCGGATCCATTTGTCTGAGGGAGGGAGGGAGGGAGAGAGAAATAGCCCCAGAGAGAGAGATAGCAGCGGAGGAGAGAGAGAGACAGAGAGAGAGAGGGAGAGAGAGACATCTCCACACGCTCCTGGGTCTGTGCCTTCCTCCCTCCCAGGATTTACTGTAAAGGAGAAAATAATGTTCTTTTTCCTCCCTCCTCCCCAGAAGAGGACGACACATGCAGCCCAGTAGGAGGTGGTGGCCACCAGTAAGAGGAGGAGGAGACGGTGGCCACCAGGAGGAGGAGGAGGCCATTAGTAGGAGGAGGAGGCTGCTACCTGGAGGAAGAGGCCACCAGTAGGAGGAGGAGGAGGCCACTAGTAGGAGGAGGAGGCTGGTACCTGGAGGAAGAGGCCACCTGTAGGAGGAGGAGGCGGCCGCCGGTAGGAGGAGGAGGAGGCCACTAGTAGGAGGAGGAGGTTTAGGCGGCCGCCAGGAGGAGGAGGGGGAGGAGGCCACTAGTAGGAGGAGGAGGTTTAGGCGGCCACCAGGAGGAGGAGGAGGCCAGGTCGAGTTATATATATGTCTTGCTTTCGTGATAAGAACTCAACTGGTGAGGTAAATACGATGTTACTGGGATATGTTTGGTTAGGTTAGTACCTCTGCGTCTCGCCAGGAGGTGCCAGTGATGGGCGTCAATATCTGTGGTGCCAGTGATGGGCGTCAGT